>NW_024743739.1:0-18815 GCF_018991925.1 Homarus americanus
GGTCACTGGCCAAGACCACACTGGTGGGTCACTGGCCAAGACCACACTGGTGGATCACTGGCCAAGACCACACTGGTGGGTCACTGGCCAAGACCACACTGGTGAGTCACTGGCCAAGACCACACTGGTGGGTCACTGGCCAAGACCACACTGGTGGGTCACTGGCCAAGACCACACTGGTGGGTCACTGGCCAAGACCGCACTGGTGGATCACTGGCCAAGACCACACTGGTGGATCACTGGCCAAGACCACACTGGTGGGTCACTGGCCAAGACCACACTGGTGGGTCACTGGCCAAGACCACACTTGTGGGGCACTGGCCAAGACCACACTGGTGGATCACTGGCCAAGACCACACTGGTGGATCACTGGCCAAGACCACACTGGTGGATCACTGGCCAAGACCACACTGGTGGGTCACTGGCCAAGACCACACTGGTGGGTCACTGGCCAAGATCACACTGGTGGGTCACTGGCCAAGACCACACTGGTGGGTCACTGGCCAAGACCACACTGGTGGGTCACTGGCCAAGACCACACTGGTGGGTCACTGGCCAAGACCACACTGGTGGGTCACTGGCCAAGACCACACTGGTGGATCACTGGCCAAGACCACACTGGTGGATCACTGGCCAAGACCACACTGGTGGATCACTGGCCAAGACCACACTGGTGGGTCACTGGCCAAGACCACACTGGTGGGTCACTGGCCAAGACCACACTGGTGGGTCACTGGCCAAGAACACACTAGTGGATCACTGGCCAAGACCACACTGGTGGATCACTGGCCAAGACCACACTGGTGGGTCACTGGCCAAGACCACACTGGTGGATCACTGGCCAAGACGTTACTCTAAACAGTTTAATTTTTCCTTTTGTTGGTCAAGTCAACATTTAGGACCATTTAGGGATACAGGAGGTCAGGCGCCGCCATCTTGTTGACGTCCCGGGTCACGACATGGCTGGCCGCCCACAGTGCCACAACACGGAGGGGGGCGGCGGCACTCATGGCACTCATCACCCATGACCAGTAATCAGTGATGAGAGCAACACAAAATATAATTAAGATATAAATATTTGAGATATATAACGAATTTACACACTTGGCCACAGTGCGACTGATAAGGGAGGGGGGGGGGAATTGATGTATTTCTAGGTGATGAACTAAAATGAAGCGAGAATATTGCTGTGACAAACATGCAAGTGCCCCTACATTTAGGTGATCACAAAAACATCTAATAACTAATGTGACCTTCTCTAGCCTACTACACTCTAGGTGGCGCCGGGGAAATGCTTCTGGTGGTCATCTTGGTGTGTCCTCCCAGTCCTGGCACCTGGGCATCTCTTGTGTGGTGGTTGTGTCACCTCACTTGTGTAGGATGACTCTGACGTGTTGTATCAGCTTAAGGACTGTTGACCTCATTGCATAGGGACTTAATACACCCATAAGAGGCCATTTAATAGGTGTTAATAATGTCCTCATACCTGTGGACTGTCCGTGTATCGTACCGTCGTGTGGAGGTGTGCAGTACAGGGTGGTTCACTAGGCTGTAGAGAGCCACCCTGTATGTCACCTGTTTCTCGCCCACCCTGTACTGTACTTATCCAGGTGTCAATGCTGTTGTCGTTCACTTTGCATATGTAGTAAATAGGCTGAATAAACTTCTTCAATTGAATACTTGTGCCCCAACACACTGCCGCCCACACCATGACTGAACCTCCGTCGGCAGAGGTCAATTTCAACAATATTGACGCCAGCATACTTGTGTTGCTCACGTCTCCACACCCCTGCAAGGGTATTGGTAGTCGATACTGTACATCGACTCTCATTTATGAAGACTCAGTCATCTCCAGTTGACGAGAACAGTGTTAACCTGGCAGTCATAACACCTGTGGCCGGTCGTGGGGCCTCGTACGATCATCAGGGGGACGAGTCCTTACTGTCTGGTGGTCTAACAGCGCCGCTACGAGGATGACCTGTAGTCTGGCGATCCGGATGAGGCAGTGGCCTTACCCAGGAGTGATCGGGGGTGTAGGACCCGTCCTCCAGGTGCCTCCTACACACCTGGAGACACATCAGTCCCTTAGGCCACCACTCTGACGGTCACCATCTGTCAGCCACTACAACGCCCTGACAACTTCATCTTGGTCTAGATATCGTCTGACACCATTAACCAACATCGAGCAGCCAAGATGGTGGATGAGAAGTTGAGGAAGGGATAACTCCTTCTGCCGGAGCCTGACACCACTGTCCTGTAGGGGTGATCAGACACAAGGATGCCTGACGGGGTCTTGTGTAGTTCATCCAACCCTTCAGGTAGTTATCCTGGTCTACATCTACGGTGGTTCATGTGTGACACAAACAAACAATGCTCTTTTAATTTATTTTTAACACGTATATGCGGCACAGGTGTTCAGGCGTCTTAAGATGGGAGTTTTAGTGTATAATTTATTTCTATTTGCAGCTAATGCCATTTACCATCTTGAAATTTGGTCTATGGAATAAACTTCACATTACGCCAGGCTGTGTGTGTCTGTTTGTGTCTATATGCCTAGTAGGGGGGAGTGTCTGGCTGAAGCTTCATCCATTGTCGTAGCTCTCAGGACTCCAAATGGAAACCTAACGACTCTCTGTTGTTTCTCTTAATGTGAAAATACCAGATGACGACAGCCACGCCCAGCCTCGTGACAACACCTGAAGCTACACGTGTCGCTGTTGGTCCCGTTCTGTCAGGGTTGAGATTTGTTCAGGTGTTTCATAAGGATTTTTTTCTCGGGTTGTTTGTACACCTGTAAGTCATTAATTCATACATCCATCAGGTCATTCAACAAACCACAGGAGAGAAATAGATTAAACGAATCTTACGTTACTGGTTTTAAGGAAGGAAACAAAATGGCGGAAGATACAGAGTGTCCTAATACCTGCTTATTACCTGTTGATATGATCGCATTCTTCATATCAGTACACGAATACAAAAAATCTTGCTGTAATTATCAAATACAAATAGGTGGTGTATGCTTACGTTATAATACAGTACAATACAATATACACCAGTACAGGTATACTCTAACACCTGCCACTCTGTCACAGGTGTGGAAATTGAAGGCTGGTACACAGGTGTCTTATTCATATATTACTCCTACTTGTGTTCATTGTCCTCTTGTTGTCCTGCTATATATTAATTATTTTGTTATTGTTTATCATCTTGCTGTAGTTGTCGTGGGAACATTATTTCAGCGTTTATGAAATATTTACAAAGCAATACCTGTCTTTATCCAATTTATATGTATAGAGTAATATTTGTCTTTGATCAATATTTCTAGAACGTCTGTCAAGCATTCAACAACATGTAGGCTTAGATCAGGACTTTTATCATCCCAGTGTGATCAGCAGAAAGTGATCAGCATAGTTTAATCATCGTCGTCTGATCACTCTCATGAGATCAGTTTTGAGGTCTCCATCTAGTTGTAAACATTACCTCAGTCTGAAGATTTTTGTAGTCCTCTTTATCCTGAACAGCAACAACAACAACACAAACAACTGGTTAATGGACAGATTACAACATTATCCCATAACCACCACCACCACCACCACCACCACCACAACAACCACCACAACAACAACAACACAAACAACTGGTTAATGGACAGATTACAACATTATCCCATAACCACCACCACCACCACAGCACCACCGCCACCACCACAACAACAACCACAACAACAACAACACAAACAACTGGTTAATGGACAGATTACAACATTATCCACCAACCACCACCACCGCACACACATAACCTAGCCACCACCACACCACCACCACCACCACCACAACCACACACACAAGCAACCTAGCCACCACAACAACAACCACCACAACAACAACAACACAAACAACTGGTTAATGGACAGATTACAACATTATCCCTGTACCACCACCTACCACAACAACCACAACCACCACCACCACACCACAACAACCGCCACCACCACCACCACCACCACCACCACCACCACCCAACCATCACCACAACCCAACCACAACCACCACAACAACCACCAACCAACACAACAACCACAACAACCCACCACCACAACAACCACCTGTCCACAGCAACAACCACCACCACCACCACCACCACCACCACCACCCACCACAACAACCACAACCACCACCATCACAACAACAACCACCACCACCACCACCATCACCACAACCACCACCATCACCACCACCACAACCACCACCACCACAACAACCACAACCACCACAACAACCACAACCACCACAACAACAACCACCACAACAACAACAATACAAACGAGAAACAACTGACTGATGAGCAATACGACACTTCCTCTCAGTGACCTCCCAACCACAACTTCCTCAATTCACATCACTGTTGTTTTCTGGCCACGATTATTTCTTTGTTTACTTTTCACACATACCTGAGCGGAACTAACCCCCCCCCCTTCATACAGGTGAGGTGGAAGCCTACGGGAAGATGGTTGAACAGGGCTTCATGGTGTGATCTTCATGGTGTGGTCTTCATGGTGTGGTCTTCATGGTGAGATCAGTGTAATGTGGTCAACGTATTGTGGTCAGGAAGATATTCATTATTTATTTTATCGCTGCGAGTAACGTTACACACCTGTCACACACTTGTCATACACTTGTCTCGGTTATCTCACCTCTGCTACCTGTACGTTGAGTCTTGATTCAGTAATATACACCTGTGTCTTGGAGTCTTGAGCTGAGGTATACTGGTGAAGACAATATTGAGTGTTGTGTTTCCTGTCAGTAGAGCTTCTGTATCTGCCCTACCCTGCCCTGCCCTGATCTGATCCTGCCCTGCCCTGCCCTGCCCTGCCCTGCCCTGCCCTGCCTGCCTGCCCTGCCTGCACCTGCCCTGCCCTGACCCTGCCTGCCCTGATTTGATCCTGCCCTGCCTGATCACAGTCCTGCCTGATCCTGCCCTGCCCCTGCCTGCCCTGCCCTGCCCCTACCCTGCCCCCAGCCCCAGCCCTGCCACACTGCCCTGCCCTGACCCTGCCCTGCCCCTGATCTGATCCTGCCTGCCCTCCCCTGCCCTGCCCTGCCCTGCCCTGCCCCTACCCCTGCCCCAGCCTGACCCTACCCCTGCCCTGCCCACTCCCCAGCCCTGCCCTGCCCTAGTCTGATCCTGCCCTGATCCTGCCCTGCCCTGCCCTGCCCTGCCCTCCCTGCCCCTGCCCTGATCTGGTCCTGCCCTGCCCTGCCCTGCCCCTGGCCTGACCCTGCCTGCCCTGCCCTGCCCCAGCCCTGCCCTGCCCTGCCCCTGAGCCCAGCCCACTGATCTGGTCTGCCTGACCTGGCCTGACCCTGCCTGCCCTGCCCTGCCCTGCCATGACCTGCCCTGCACCCTGCCCCTACCCCTGACCTGACCCTGCCCTGCCCCTGACCTGACCCACCTGACCTGCCCTGCCCTGCCCTGCCCTGACCCTGCCCTGCCTGCCTGATTTGATCCTGCCCTGCCTGCCCTGCCATGACCTGACCTGACCTGACCTGCCCCTGCTCTGCCCTGCCATGACCTGACCTGACCTGACCTGCTCTGCCCTGCCATGACCTGACCTGATCCTGCCCTGCCCTGCCCTGCCCTGACCCTTCCCTGACTTGCCCTTAGGTTGGTTCTAGGAGCGGGTGTTGTAGTAGAGTATTTTGATAACCTCTACTGCTTGTTATGACGCTGTGAGGTTTAGTGTAGTTATAAAGGTAGTAGTTGGGATGTGTAGTTACCTCACCGGCCGCAGTCATCACAGTGTCATTAAGCAATATGTGTTAAATTCACAAGAAAAAAATCCAACAGGAACTGGGCATTATAAGAAGTGTGGAATTAAACCACATGTTTACACAAGTACTGTATACAAGACAAATTTAAGTGACCTATTGGGTGAAAATGTATATTACTGAGCGTAGTTAAATATATTTCACTTTCAACAATACAAAGAAAATGGTTACTTAAGACTCGTAGGGAAGCTTTGTGTAATCTGGTTCAAATTTGGTAGATGCTGCTCCCACAAGTTCCTTTGTGTCAGTGAGCGGTAGTGTACTTGTTCTTATCGTAAGTCTGCTGGCAACATTGAAACACCATGAAGTCTACTGGTGTCTCTGTTATGTGATGCACTTTTTTTCCCCCAAATTCCACTAATGACTCTGTAGGTCCAGGATCTACAACTGTGCATCACCAAGACCTGCCTCGTCAATATATCGTCAAAAAAAATCATGGACTTGAAACAAATGGGGGCAAAATTATCTTATTCTGAATCTCAGAAAAAAAACCCCTGTGAATTTGGGCTGTTATCATTACAAGCATTGAGTGTGTGTGTGTGTGTGTGTGTGTGTGTGTGTGTGTGTGTGTGTGTGTGTTATCAGCTGCCAGGTGTAATGTTTCTCAGTGTAACAAAGAGTATCACATTTGGTTGCATCAAGTGTTCAAACAACCTCATCTTACTTTATCAACTTAGGCGGCCACTCATCACATATTTTGGATGCCGTCATGACGGCCGCAAATTTTAATTTTCTGGCCGCATGCAACCGGAAATAGAAAGGTTGCGGACCTTTGGTGTAGAATAATACTGTACTAACACTTGTCTGTCGTGTGGATGTGTATCTGTGTCCAGAAACTTCTTAACTCTGTCTTAAAACTGTGTTGGTGTCGCCTCAGTTCATACAAACTCAGCATCCTCCAGATATACAATAAATATATAAAATGAAATTCAGTCAAGATCTATTTCTAAGAATGATTCAAGAGACAATTGGTTTATATTTTCACGAAATTGTTCTGAAAGTTGTGACTCCATATTACAGGTTATATATACATGAACACCTTGGGAAGTGTCTGTTATTCCTGTACCAGTAGTCAGAAATCTACAGCGGGATCTGGTAAGGAAAACTGTACCCAGGTAAAGCTTCCTTCATGCCTGTTAATCTGGTGAAAAGGCATGAATGTATAATTGGAATGACGAAATAAAATTGGCTAAATTGATATTTTTTGTCATTAATATTAAAAAGAATACAGTATATATATATATACCCCCACGCTCCCTCCCCACCCCCACGCTCCCTCCCCACCCCCACGCTCCTTCCATCCACGCTCTCCCCTACCCTCCACGCATTCTCCCTACCCTCACGTTCTCTTCCTCCCTGCCCGCTCTTTCCCTACCTCCACATTCTCTCCCTCCCTCCCCGCTCTCTCCCTATCTCGACGTTATCTCCCTCCCTTGACGTTTTCTCCCTTCCTTGACGTTCTCTCCCTCCTTCCACATTCTGTCTCTCCCTGTACGCTCCCTCCCTCCGTCTACACTTCCTCCCTCCCTTCCACGCTCACTTCCGATGTACCCACCTTTGCTAGCCACCCTATCTCCCTCGCCAACACTTCCCTCCCTTCCCCCTCCATCAGTTCCCTTTCCCATCTCCCCTCCCCCCACCAGACCCCCATTCCTGTCGATAAATCTACACTCCATACTGTATTATTAAACAGATTTCGTGAATTAGATCCCATGCAACATTTAAATATACAGGGTATATATTTTTTTAACCTCGCTAAAATTGGAGGTTTGTATCGTCAATGGACAGCATTTGTTAATATCCAACCAAATGTTACTGGGTTAACCTGAGCTTGGAGGGAAAATAATGTCACTTAGTCTGTATGCGATGAATATTTTTTCCTCGATAAGTTGTTCTAAGGTTAATATTTGGTGATGATAATAAATGTTTGCGTAAATTGGCGGTGGTTTAGGTTTTTGTTTTCTGTCGTCTTTTTTTTTATTCTTTATCATGTAAGTTATTATTTTTCATCTTTTATTTTTGGTGAATTCAGTGTGAAATTTTATATAAATATTAATTTTTTTATGTAAATTACCATTTGATATGTTCAGTAATTTATATAAATTCTTATGATATTCGTTATATAAATTAAGTGATTTTATAGATAATTTTGTGTAGAATGTTATTTTGTATGTTCATTATTCTATATAAACTGCCATTTGTATAATTTAGTATGTGGGGTTTATTTCAGTGAGCCGCTGCAGCTTGTTCATAATCATTTCATTTGTACCAAAACAACATTATAGGACCGGTGATGTCCCCAGGGCAACATTATCACAGTACCAAAATTAAGTGATAAACCTGGTTCAAAATACTCTATAGTATAAGAAACACACACACAGGTAAACAGAACACGTAACCTTATTAATCACCCAGGTGTATCGAGGAAGTTATACTGTAGTGCAGAAACTTGTTAATTGTATGGAAGGTTTTTGTTTTTCTATTTGCTGATCAAGGACTTGTATTGGTATTACACAGTTAAATTTGGTAAAGAGCATTTAACCGTATACGCTCATAATGATTAGTCACATTGGTTCTCAAATACATACTCTCTCTCTCTCTTGTACGTACGTGTGTCTGTGTATGCATGATTACCTTTAAAAAATGATGTCCTTCCACAAACGATAATAAATGACTCCCGTATATGACCCTTTGAACAAGACACGCTGCTGTGTAACTTCTTAATAATAACCCGCTCCACACTTTATATTCACCCCCCCCCTCCTCTCCTCATCTGTTTTCCTAACCCTCATCTCGTCCAAAGTTGGGTTTCCTAAGGACACATTTTCGTACATTTCAACTCATCCCATGGAGGACGGAACACCTCCCAGGTTCGCCACGTCTCTCTGCCAGCCCCTAGATCTGTACCGGGCGTCTCACGGGCGACTGTACTTAAGCATGCCCATAGTGATGGAGTGATAGCTGCTGTTTGGTCGGTGTTTGTCAGGTATTGGTTGTATATGTGATGAATAATAGCTGTGGTTATTATTATTATTATTATACTTTCTTTTTAGTTGTGGGAGGGATAAGTGTGTTAGGTCGCTTGATTTTGGTCTCAACTTTGTCAGTGACGTTACGTGGACTCGGGGGGGGGGGTCGCTTGCTTAATTATACACTACCTGCAAGCACCCAAAAATGTAGCTTATTACAACGCTAAGTGCTCGTTAACTTAATGCTGGAGCTGAAAGAGAAATACGACATTAATATTGAAGGTGTTAAAGATTAGGACGATAATTTGCTTTGGGGTGGAATTGGGGAGTGAAGTCGATATTAATAATAATTATAATGATAAAAAATGCAATACTATGACTACTACTACTACTACTACTACTACTACTACTAATAATAATAATAATAATAATAATAATAATAATAATAATAATAATAATAATAATAGTAATAATAATAATCATCTCTGGGTATAGTAATGGTAATAATAGTGTGTAATTAATCACAAGAATTAGTTACATATAGCGATGAGTTCGTTTGTAATTATATAGACCTTTTAACACACAAACAAATGGTAGTTGAAATTGTGTGCACTAAGAGGAGGTCCGTGCCTCACCCGTTACTGTCCGTTCTGAGTACACCACACTACCACGGCACTGTCAGCTCTTAAGCTGGTGTACGTGCTGACAGATCACAACTGATATTTACATTTAAATGAACTTTGCATAAAAATACTGAATGGGAACCTGACATGCACGTCCAGCCATTGTTGTTGTGACGTGATTTATGTGGATTATTTTTCAATGTTGTTAAAGCGTTTATTTATCTACAGTGTGCGGGGGTGGGGGGGGGAGGAGGGGGTCACTCCTTGTATGTTTGTTTGGAATTAAATTATCTTAAGACGGATTTCAACGGCTAACATCAAAGTTAGATTATAGGTTAGATTATATATTCGTCGATATTGAATATAATTTTGAAGAAGGTTGCAATAAAGTGAACTGGATAGATGTAATAAAACTTGGTAGGTGGGTGTAATGCTGCTGAATTAAGAAGTGATAAAGGCTATGTGAGTATAGATGGAAGGCTCTAGGTCACGGGACTAGGTTTACGGTTCTAGTTCACGGCTCTAGGTCATGGCTCTAGGTCACGGGACTAGGTTTCCGGTTCTAGTTCACGGCTCTAGGTCACGGGGCTAGGTTTACGGTTCTAGTTCACGGCTCAAGGTCACGGCTCTAGGTCACGGCTCTAGGTCACGGTTCTAGTTCACGGGACTAGGTTCACGGCTCTAGGTCACAGCTGTAGGTCCTGGCTCAAGGTCACGGTTCTAGGTTACGGGACTAGGTCACGGCACGGCTCTAGGTCACGGCTAAAGGTCACGGCTCTGTCACGGTTCTAGGTCACGGCTCTTAAATAACAGCTATAGGACACGATGCAAAGTCACGGCTCTAGGTCACGGGACTAGGTTTCCGGTTCTAGTTCACAGCTCTAGGTCACGGGACTAGGTTTACGGTTCTAGTTCACGGCTCTAGGTCACGGGACTAGGTTTACGGTTCTAGTTCACGGCTCTAGGTCACGGCCAAAGGCTCACGGCCTCACGGTCCTAGTCACGGCTCCAGGCTGTCACGGTTCTTGGTCTCACGGACCAGGCTCCTTTGGCTCCAGGCCTACAGCTGTAGGTCCGGCTCAAGGTCACGGCCCGAGGCGACTAGGCTCATGGCACGGCTCTAGTCACGGCCAGCGTCACGGCTCTGTCACGTCTCAGGTCACGGGCTTTAAATAACAGCCAGGACGATGCAAAGTCACATTTTAGGTCATGACTAGGCTTCTGGCTCTAGTTCATTGCCTCCTAGGTCACGGGACCAGGTTACGGTTCTAGTTCACGGCTCTAGGTCACGGCTCTAGGTCACGATTCTAGTTCACGGCTCTAGGTCACGGCTAAAGGTCACGGCTCTCTCACGGTTCTAGGTCACGGCTCTTAAATAACGGCTATAGGTCACGATGCAAAGTCACGGCTCTAGGTCATGGCTGTCACGACTCAGGGTCACGGCTCTGTCACGGATATATGTCACGGATCTTGGTCACGGCTCTAGGACACAGCCCTAGGTCACGATTCAAGGTCACGGCTCTAGGTCACGGGTATAGGTCACGGATCTAGGTCACAGTTCAAGGTCACGACTGTCACAGTTCAAGGTCAAAGTTCTAGATCAAAACTCTAGGTCACGGCTCTAGGTCACGGCTCTAGGTCACGGTTCAAGGTCACGGTTCAAGGCAAGGTTCTAGGTCACGGCTCTAGGTCACGGCTCTAGGTCACAGCTCTAGGTCACAGATCTAGGTCACGGATCTAGGTCACAGCTCCAGGTCACGACTCTGTCACGGTTCAAGGTCAAAGTTCTAGATCAAAACTCTAGGTCACTGCTCTAGGTCACGGTTCAAGGTCACGGTTCAAGGCAAGGCTCTAGGTCACGGCTCTTGGTCATTGCCTCCAGACGCTTTGGGTTTCAAGGTCACGGCTCTCAGGTCATGTTCTGGTCACGGCCTTCCTAGGTCACGGCTCAAGGTCACGGTTCAAGGCAAGGCTCTAGGTCACGGCTCTTGGTCACGGCTCTTGGCCACGGCTCTAGGTCACGGCTCTAGGTCAAAGACTTTCGACGAAATACCTCATTATCGGGTGGACAGTTTAATTTAACTTTGCCAAAAAATTGGATAATGTCTCCTCATAACCCCACCCTTCCTCTCCTTTACCTTACCTCTTTCCCCCTTTCCCCTACCCTCTATCCCATCCCCTTTCTCCTTTACCCTCTTCCTTCCCTTTCCCTCCTCCCCGTTCTTCCTCCACTCGGCCTCCCTTCTTTCACTCAATAAAATAATTATTATTATTATTATTATTATTATTATTATTATTATTATTATTATTATTTATTATTATTATTATTATTATTATTATCATTATTATTATCATTATTATTATTATTATTATTATTTCCGCGTCAGTAAAGAGATATAGGAAAGAGGTAATTTTGTCTGTTAAAAAAAAATAAAAATAAAAAATTCAAAAGGAAACTCAGATTTTTTGGTTTGATATGCAACACACACTAAAAAAATTATTGTTTTTTCTAATGTACTGTAGTGTATATTGTTATGGTGATTTCAAAACTTTGATCCCTTTTTTTGGAGAAATTCATAGAACAAAAATAAAAAGCCCTTTAAAATTTTAATGATCTATATAAAAATGTTAACCTAACCTACCTAAGTTAACCTAACTGGAAACTGACTTAACCATCATAAAATAAAGTATACTGTCTTTCATATTTTAAAGGTTGGATTAAGGACAAATTCACTTAGGTTAATTTATGGTCACAGTTAATTAGTCAAGTCTGACATATTTCTGTTGTACGTATATCACATTTATTGAATATTCATAATTTCATTGTCTATGAATATCCAAGAATTGTAATATAAAAACAATTAACGGTAAAGGGAGTCATACCTGTGATTACTTTCTACAATTATTGCATCTAGTTATAATTGAGTGGAGCATCAAGGTGAGTTAGGTAAGATACAAGGAGTTTAAAGATGAAAATGTATTACGGTCTCTCCTCGACTTACGACGGCGTTCCGTCCTGACGACCATGTCGTAATACCTGAAATATTGTTATTAAATATTATCATCAATGACTTCTTTTGGTATTAAACAATACAATTTGGTGCTAATTTTTTCCTCTTATATAAAGTAGCTTTAGTGTATAGGGTGAAACATCTATCATGAAGTGATTGTCATTAGAACTTTACGGGGTCTGAATTTGTAAAAAAACACAACTAATGTGTTCAATCTACTCATAATCAATTTGGTAAAATGAATGTTTTGGTCATCCACCTCTACTTGGCATTTGAAAAAACATAATTTCAATGTCACCAAACCTAACCTAACCCAACTTAACTAATCTAACATAACCTAACTTAACTGGTAAAAAACGGTCAACTTAAAATCATTAAATTCGCTGGATGGCCAAAAAGATAATAATATCATCAATTCCATTTATTTTAGAGGGACTTATTCATTTTTGTTGAAATCATGGACATACAAAGCCAATATATCTTCATTTGAATCTACCAGTGTGAATGGCAAAGTTAATTAATATCACCACTCCAACTGTTGGCCCAAACAAGTCGTAAAGTAGTTCTTTCTTGTAATACATCGAGTCACTAAGGGAATAAAAAAATAAAACATGAATTTAGGTCACTGAATTAATCTTATTAGTAGCAAATTGTGGTTAAACTGATACACAAATGAAATATGCCTGGGAAGTACCTAGCACTAGTTACCTGGCATATTTGGACTTATTAAAATATGAAATCTAGGCTAATAAGTAATTATACTAAGGAAATAATTATTTTGGTAGTGCTGGACTGTTACTAATTGCGCTCATTACGAAAATTGGTTCGATATTAATTCTGATAAAGACGTCATTCACCATCCCAGAGGAAGCTGTTCTCACCACTCTTCAAATAGACCATTTACGACTTTTTTTTAGTTCAATTTGATTTCAATCCATTTCTACACATAAATTAGTTGTATTAGTTATCTTAAAGGCTTATCTTTTATGATGGTTAGGCGAATTTGGAGGATATAAACGGCGCTGTAGAGGCTGGCGGCATTTTTCGTACACAAACATGGACCGCTTTTAAAAAGAACAATACAATTCTGCATGTGCTGTTCTGTATGGAGTATATCGTATAACAAATATTATTCCTTTGCAGATTTATACATTTTATGTCCATCCAAATCAATTTTCTTTCTTTTGGTTTCAAAAATAGTTGCCGGACGAAATTTCCCCATGTTCCAATAACGATGGCTGTCCACGGGTAATGTTGTGAACCTCGTGGAGAACTGAAGTTGTTCCTGGAAATGAAATGGAAGGATGATTTACTAAGTTGATATTGTGTTCTCCTCTCTCTCTCTCTTGTGTGTGGTTTTTTTACGGGAATTAGCCAACCCGGGCACAGGTCAAACGACCCACAACGGAGCCTGGGGGGCGAAAAAAAAGAACTTTATTTTTATGAGATTCTGTTTGTTCGTCCATCTTGTGCGGGCAATCAACATGGTAGGTAGTGAGCCGGTCGAGTCTCTGTTGTTTTGACGCTTTTTTATTTTTTTAATGCCCCAATTTAAAAGAGTGACTTACAGTAGATGAATTCACCATTTGGGGGTAAGGGTGGGGGGAGTGAGGGTGGGGGATGGGGTTGGCGGGGTGAGGGTGGGGGATGAGGGGTGTGGTAATGAAGAAGGTTTAGGTGAGGGAATTTAGTGGACAAAGACTTGAGAATCCAACAGACATATACACAAGATAGTCATACACACACATACATGGCAGTCATATGCACAAGACAGTTGGGTTCGTTGCGGTGGGTCGTTGGGTCGTTGGGTTCGTTGCGTTGCGTTGGGTCGTTGGGTTCGTTGCGTTGCGTTGGGTCGTTGGGTTCGTTGCGTTGGGTCGTTGGGTTCGTTGCGTTGCGGTGGGTCGTTGGGTTCGTTGCGTTGCGGTGGGTCGTTGGGTTCGTTGCGTTGCGGTGGGTCGTTCGATTCTTTTGGTGTTTTTTTTAACTTAAATGATTAATATAATTGAGAATAATAATTAGAACATTTATAATTACTGTAATTCCTGGTCATTTGTCAACAACATCAGAATTGAGACAGCACAAATAATACGTCATAAAATAGGGTAGTGTTGGGTAGGGTGGTGTAGGGTGGTGTATTGGGGGTGTAGGACATCCCGACTATAACCACCCACCCACACCCATCATCCTCTCACCCATCCTGGGAGGTGGGGAATGGTACCATCAGAGAGCCAACAACAGAAGGTACCAAGAACCACCGACTGGGAAGGGTGAGAGGATGAAGGGGTGGGTGGGGTGAGAGGGATGATGGGGAGTGGGGGATGAGGAGAGGGAATCCACATTCTTCCCAGGAAGTGGAGAATGGTACAATCCGTCAGGCGCCGACAGAAGGTATCAGGACCCACCGACTGGGAAGTGTGTGTGTAGGGTGGTGTAGTGGGTGGTGTAGTGGGTGGTGTAGTATGGGGTATGGTGGTGTAGGGTGGTGTACGGTAAGGTATCAGGACCCACCGACTGGGAAGTGTGTGTGTAGGGTGGTGTAGTGGGTGGTGTAGTGTTGGGTATGGTGGTGTAGTGGGGGTGTAGTGGGTGGTGTAGTATGGGGTATGGTGGTGTAGGGTGGTGTACGGTAAGGTATCAGGACCCACCGACTGGGAAGTGTGTGTGTAGGGTGGTGTAGTGTGGGGTATGGTGGTGTAGTGAGGGTGTAGTGGGTAGTGTAGTATGGGGTATGGTGGTGTAGGTGGTGTACGGTAAGGTATCAGGACCCACCGACTGGGAAGGGTGTGTAGGGGTGGTGTAGTGGGTGGTGTGGTGGTGTAATTGAATTGCAGTGAGTATGGTAGGTGGTGTAGTATATGGGGTATCGTTGGTGGTGTAGGGTTGGTGTACGGTAGGTATCAGGACCCACCGACTGGGAAGTCAATGTGTAGGGTGTGGTGTAGTGGGTGGTGTGGTGGGTATGTGGTGGTGTAGTGGGGGTGTGAGTGGGTGGGGTTGTGGTATGAGTTATGGTGGTGTGGGGTGGTTGTGCAGTGAGTGTCAGGACCCACCGACTGGGAAGTGTGTGTGTAGGGTGGTGTAGTGGGTGGTGTAGTGTGGGGTATGGTGGTGTAGTGAGGGTGTAGTGGGTGGTGTAGTATGGGGTATGGTGGTGTAGGGTGGTGTACGGTAAGGTATCAGGACCCACCGACTGGGAGGTGGAGAATGGTACCATCCGGTAGTTGGCAACGGAAGGTATCAGGACCCACTGACTGGGAAGGGTGTGGAATCCCCCCATCCCCCATCCACACCCATCCTGGGAGGTGGAGAATGGTACCATCCGGTAGTTGGCAACGGAAGGTATCAGGACCCACTGACTGGGAAGGGTGTGGAATCCCCCCATCCCCCATCCACACCCATCCTGGGAGGTGGAGAATGGCACCATCCGGTAGTTGGCAACGGAAGGCATCAGGACCCTCCGACTGGGAAGGGTGTGGAATAGGGTGTGTCAATTTAGGGGGTGAACTGGCTAAATTGAAAATCGAGTAATTTGGTAGCAATTTATTGTAGTCTTTAAGCATGCAAAACAATATTCTGGCATAAATTTTTTTTTATAATAAGTCCTACCTACATCAAATGGATTTTTAAATGTACATATTTGTGAATTTATAAAATAACCAGCGTTTGCACACATGTTACTGTTTCAAGTTTCAAATTATTATATTTTATTATCCGTAGTCTATTTGAAAGTAACCAATGCCTTCATACTCTCTTTGCTTTGGTTTCTTGTCATCAGTAGTCTGCTTGCTATTTGTGCTTTGATGTAACCTTCTCGCCTCTCGTGGCTGTAAACATAGCCCGCTGCTTCTGTGACCATTTTCACACATCTCTCCACACTTTGAGTGTGGGAAGGCCACTTCGGCACCTGCATTGGAGTCTCTTTAAGGTTTCTCAATTCTTGGCTAGTTAGACTTGTTGTCAATGGTGGCTCTAAGACTTCCAAACTCAAGTCAACCAATTCTGACAATTTGGTGGCATTGACGTTTATTGGGGGAACTTTTCTTGAATGAAACGAACAGTCTCCCAACTGGTCGTCATCTATTAGCGTTCCTCTAATCTTTAGAATGACTTCTACAGCCTCGGTTCGGAGATTGGTACATTGACTGCAAAGCATTGCTTGCAAAACTGCTTCTGATCGAGCATACCAAGCGGACCTTCTTGCCACAGGTAACACGATGTCCCTCACTACCTTCCTCTGTGTTCTTACTAGCTGCAATTGAAACAAAAGGTGATTTGGCCCATCCACCCACATAGGATTAAGTTTCACACTAAACCACTGGGGAAGATAAACTCCAATAATAAATTCAACAATTAACCTCAAATTCTTCAGCACTTTGCCCTTCAATTCGTGTTTGGAAATCCAAATCCTGCAGAAACGAAGAGCTGTAGTTAACCAACGGCTGTGACTGACAGGTCCAATCTCCAAGAGAGCCAATGACTGAGGCACTTCTCCTGATCTTATTGCTTGGGCAATACGGTAAGCATAGGATTGATCTGTGCTGAGATCTTTGATGACTCCTTCAGACAACGCCGGAAGGGGAGGGCCAACTTCGACCTTTGGAAAGGTTGTATTTATTTCTAGTTGTGTTGCTTCATCCAGCATGATGCCAAGGGGACCTGACCACTTGTTGTTGCTCTTTGTAGGACCATCAAGTTCCTGGATGAGATGACGAAGAGGTAGCTCGCCTGTATGTAAATCACATACAATCCAAACAAGTCTTCTTCCTAGTTTTTTCTCTAAATGCGTCATTACACCCCCCTGCCATCCGGTGTTCACTGCAGTTGAATCTCCACCAACAGCCTGCAGTGAACTGCCAAGTCCTCTCTCCTGAACCCAACATAAAATATGATCAGCAATGACCTCTGCATGTTTCTTCCCTTCTACTTCAGTTTCGGGAGCAAAGTGAAACAAAAACCGACCACCAGGCTCAGAACAGACAGAGTAGTGTTCTTCTTTGATGAGACCTGGAAACTTTCTGTTCACTCCCTCTACTTCTAGCAAAACTTTTGTGTCATCTATTCTTCCATCAAACAAAAGACAGGAGAGCCCTCCCTCGCTTAAATCTTTTTCATGCTGATCAGATATTTCCTTCATTATTTTTCTTGTGCTCTTCTAATTTTATTATGATCTATCACCAAAGATACATCCTCTCGGCTGATGAGGCCTGCATCTATCCAAGCGGCAGTTGCAATATCTGCAGCCTCACGAAGTCCAGCATGGTGGCGAATACTAGCTAAAGCAATGTTTGAAATATTTCTTGTGTTGTATTTCATTTTCTTTGGTAAAGGTTCAGATGGCTCTTTGGAACTATCATCTGATGTTGCTTCCTGTTCATCAGAAGAACTATCAAAGAAGTGATAAACATCTTGACACAGCTCTTCCTCTCTTTGGATGACTTCTTCACTCTTCATTTTCTTCTTTTGTTCCCTCTCTCGGATTTGTTCTCTCTTCTTGGCATTAGCAATCTGCTTCTTTGTTTCTGAATAATCTATTGAACCCATTTGCATACTTCCTTGGCCTTCTGCCTTTGTCCTCTGTGCCTTTATAAATTCAAGCTCTAAAACAGGGATCTTCTTTTCATGAGGACAACCACAAACAATGTGGGAATTATTTTCTCTCTTACCTGAGTGAGAACAGTTGGATTCAGAACATAATTGTATGGAGCACTTGCAGGTCAAAATGTCAAACAGAGTATCAAGTGTGTGCAGAAATTCATTTTTCCTGGCCAAGTTTCCTTTACCAAGTGATGTTTCAACTGCTTTGTGCCATAATTTCGTTAGTTTTAGCTCAATAGTTCGACACTGATTAATCACAGGTGGTTTGAATAGTGCATTAGCTTTTGTCCATTGATGCAGAAGAGGACTATCATGTCATTTATGAGTTCTTTATCTGTATAGTTCCTTCTGTCCTTTGCATTTTTTTCTCGAAGGAGTAACCCTAATCTTAGCATGTCTCTCACTGTTGGAAGTTCTGATACAGGAAGCTCCTTCCCTTTACCAACTAGCAGGCTCAAGTGGGTTGACAACTGACTTCTTGTCTTCAATTTTGACATCTTCACACTATCTGACAAATAGAAAAATATTTCAATGTTTCATAATTCAATTGTTGTTTCAAAAATATCAATTTGTTTATCAAAAATGCTGTAACAGAAATAACATAATAATTTCTTAGAACATAATGTTTTATACAATGATATAAGTAACTGCGACAATCAATATGCCCTACTTACAATAATTAAAATGTAGAATTCGTCTGGGAGAGTAGGTGCAAGTGCAATGAGAGCAAACCACCGTCTATGATATCTAGAAGGAGAGTGAGCCGGGCGCCTTATCCTCACGCTT
>NW_024743740.1:0-18148 GCF_018991925.1 Homarus americanus
ACACTACCTCACACACCAGTAGATCACACACTTCTCACACACCAGCAGACGCCACACCCCACACAATCAGCAGATCACCCCACTTCCACACACACCCCACACACCCCACACAACTGTTGATCCACACCACCTTCCCATCAACTGCAGACCACACACCCCTCACACCACTGCTACACACTGTTGTTGTTGATCACACACCTCACACGTTGTTGATCACACACCTCACACCAACTGTTGACCACACACTTCTCACACACCTGCAGACCACCTCACACACCAGCAGCACTCACACACCTCACAGCCACCAGCAGACCTCACACCACTGACACAGATCACACACCTCACACACCAGTAGATCACACACCCCACACACCAGCAGACCACACACCTCACACACCAGCAGGAGACCCCACACCACCTCACACACCAGCAGACCACCACCCCCAAACGCCCCCACACCAGCAGATCCCACAGCACCACACCACCATGCCAGATTCCACACACCTCACACACCAGCAGACCACACCACCTCACCACTGTTGTTGATCACCACACCTCACACACTCCACACCACCTGTTGAGATCACCACCTCACACAAATTGCAGATCACACACCATTCACACAATCTGCAGATCACACACCTCACACACCAGCAGATCACACACCTCACACACCAGTGAGACTCACACACCTCACACACCAGCAGATCAACACTTCACACACCAGCAGACCACACACCACTCACACACCAGCAGATCACACACCTCACACACCAGCAGATCACACACTCTCACACACCAGCAGACTCACACCCCCTCACACAACTGCAGACCACACACCACTCACACTGACCCTGCAGATCACACACCACCCTCACCACCAACTGCAGATCACACACCCTCACCACCAACCACATCCACACCACCCCACACCACACACCCCACATCCCCACCACTTCCACACACCAGCATTCACACACACACACACCTCACACACCAGCAGATCACACACATCTCACACACCAGTAGATCACACTTTATTCACACACCAGCAGATCACACACCCCTCACACACCGGCAGACCAAACACTCCCCACACACCAGCAGACCACACCACCCCCACACACCAGCAGACCACACCACACACCAGCAGATCACACACCCACACACCAGCAGATCACACACCCCTCACACAACTGCAGATCACACACACTCTCACACCTGCAGACCACACACCCTCACACCAACTTGTTACATCTCACACTTTCACCACCACATGATCACACACCTCACACACACTGCAGATCACACCACCCCAACACACCTCACACACCAGCAGACGCACACACCTCACACACCAGCAGATCACACACCTCACACACCAGTAGACTGCCACCTCACACACCAGTAGACCACACACCTGTCACACACCAGCAGAGATCACACACTCCCTCACACACCAGCAGATCTACCACACCCCCCACAACAATCAGTCGACCACACACCACCTCACCACTGCTGTTACACCACACCCACCACACTGAACACACACCCACACACTGTTGATCTACCACCACCTCACCTCACCACCACCCACCACCACACACTGTTACATCTGCCACACTGACTCTCAACACCAACTGTTGTGTCCACACACCACCACCTGTTGTTGTTGATCACACACCTCACACACCGCAGATCACACCTCACACACCAGACCACACCACTTCACACACCAGTTGACTGCCACACCACACACCAGTAGACCACACACTCCCTCACACACCCAGATCACACACCCTCTCACACTAGTAGACCACACACCCTCACAACAACAGCAGACCACACACCCTCACACACCAGTAGATCACCACCCCTCACAAACCACAGACCAAACACCTCAACACACCAGTAGACCACACCCCCAAACACCCTCACACACCAGTATACCACACACCTCACACACCAGCAGATCACACACCTCACACACCAGCAGATCACACACCCCACACACCAGCAGACCACACACCCCACACATCCTCACACAGACCACACACCCTCACACACCAGCAGACCACCCTCACACACCAGTAGACCACACACCCCCACACATTCCTCACACACCAGACCACACTCTCCCCAAACACCTCACACACCAGCATACCACACACCTCACACACCAGCAGATCACACACCCTCACACACCAGCAGATCACACACCTCACACACCAGTAGACAAACACACCCTCACGCACACCAGATCACAAACCCCACACACCAGCAGGCCACCACCCCACACACACCAGCACACCCACACACCAGCAGATCACACACCCCACACACCAGCAGACCACACACCCTCACACCCCACACACCCCACAGTAGACCACAAACCTCACACACCAGCAGACCACACACCCCACACACCAGCAGACCACACACCCACACACACCAGAGACCACACCCCACACAACAGAGACCACACACCTCACACACCCTCACACACCAGAGATCACAAACCTCACACACCAGCAGACCACACCCCACACCAGTAGACCACACACCCACACACCAGCAGACCACACACACCCCTCACACACCAGCAGATCACACACCTCACACACCAGTAGATCACACACCCTCACACACCAGCAGATCACACACCCACACACACACACACACCTCACACACAACAGTAGATCACACACCGCTCACAACCAGTAGACCACACACCCTCACACACCAGTAGACCACACCTCACATACCAGTAGATCACACACCCTCACACACCAGTAGACCAAACACTCTCAACACACCAGTAGACCACACACCCTCAAACACTCCTCACACACCAGTATACCACACACCCTCACACACCAGTAGATCACACACTCCTCACACAAAAGTAGATCACACACTCCCAACCAGTAGACCACACCTCACACACCCAGACCACACTCCTCACACAACAGTAGATCACACACTTTCACACACCAGTAGATCACACACGCCACACACCAGCAGACCACACACCTCACACACCAGTAGACAACACACTCCTCACACACCAGTAGATCACACATTCCTCACAAACCAGATACACACTCACACACCCAGCAGACCACACACACCTCACACACCAGCACATCACACACCACACACCAGCAGATCATACACGCCCCACACACCAGCAGACCACACACTCACACACCCTCACACACCCCACACACCAGTAGATCACAAACCTCACACACCAGCAGACCACACACCCTCACACACCAGTAGACCACACACCCACACACACCAACAGATCACACACCTCACACACCAGTAGACCACACACCTCACACACCAGTAGACCACAACTACCTCACACACCAGTAGATCACAGATTCTCACACCAGTAGACCACACACTCCTCACACACCCTCACACACCAGTAAATCACACACTCAAACCAGTAGATCACACACCTCACACACCAGTACACCACACACCTCACAACAGCAGATCTCACACTCCCACACACTAGTAGACCAACACACCTCACACACCAGTAGACCACACTCCTCACACAACCAGCAGATCACACCTCACACACCAGTAGACCAAACACACCAGAGACCACACACCCTCAAACACCTCACACACCAGTATACCACACACCTCACACACACCAGTAGATCACACACCCCACACACACCAGTTGGCCACCATCTCACACCAGAGACCACACACCCACACACCAGCAGACCACACCCCACACACACCAGCAGACCACACACCCTCACAACCAGTAGACCACACACCTCACACACCCCTCACACACCAGTAGATCACAAACCCCACACAAGCAGACCACACCACACTCCTCACACACACCAGCAGACCACACATTCCACACACACCAGACCACACACTCACACACCAGCAGATCACACACCCTCACACACCAGTAGACCACACACTCCCCACACACCCTCACACACCAGCAGATCACACCTCAAACACCAGCACACCACACACCTCACACAACAGCAGATCACACACCACACACCAGTAGACCACACACCTCACACACCAGTAGACCACACCACACACCAGCAGATCACACACCTCACACACCAGCAGACCAAACACTCACCACACCAGTAGACCACACAACCTCACACATTCTCACACACCAGCGGACCACACACCTCACACACCGCAGACCACACACCCTCACACACCAGCAGATCACACACACCCCACACACCAGCAGATCACACACCTCACACACCACACCAAACACACACTCTCACACAACAGTAGACCACACACCCCCACACACCAGCAGACACACACCTCACACACCAGCAGACCACACACCTCCCACACACCAGTAGACCACACACCTCACACACCAGTAGACCAAACACCCTCACACACCAGCAGACCACACACCCCACACAACCAGCATACACCACACCTCACACACCAGCAGACCACACACCCTCACACACCAGCAGACCACACACCACACACACACCAGCAGATCACACACTTCACACAACAGAAATACACTAAACACCCTCACACACCAGTAACCACACACCTCACACACCAGCAGATCACACACCCTCACACACCAGTAGACCACACACTCCCAACAACACACCACAGACCACACACACCTCACACACCACAGATCACACACTCCCTCACACACCAGTAGACCAAACCTCACACAACAGCAGACCACACACCCTCACACACCAGTATACCACACACCTCACACACCAGTAGATCACACACCCCACACACCAGCAGATCACACACCCTCAAACACTCCTCACACACCAAAGAAGTACCACACACTCCTCACACACCAGTAGATCACACACTCTGCAGACCACACACACCTCACACACCAGTAGACCACACACCTGGCATTCCCTCACACCAGACCACACACACTCCTCAAACACCAGTAGATCACACACACTCCACACACCAGACCACACACCTCACACACTCCTCACACACCAGTAGTACTCACACACCTCAAACACTCCTCACACACCAGCATACCACACCCTCACACACCAGCAGACACACACAGATCACACTCTCACACACCAGTAGGACAACACACTCCTCACACACTTTCACACACCAGTAGATCACAAACCCTCACACCAGTAGGCCACCACCTCACACACCAGTAGACCACACACTCCACACACCAGCAGATCACACACTCCCCACACACCAGACCACACACCTCACACACACCAGTAGACCACACACTCCCTCACACACCTCACACCAGTAGATCACAAACTCCCCACACACACCAGTAGACCACACACCTCACACACCAGTAGACCACATTCACACACACCAGTAGACGCCACCTCACACACCAGTAGGACCACACACTCCTCACACACCAGCAGGACCACACACTCTCACACACCAGTAGATCACAGACTTCTCACACACCAGCAGACCACACACTCCCCACACACTCCCCACACACCAGTAGATCGCACACCCTGGCACACCAGCAGATCACACACCTCACACACCAGCAGACCACACTCCTCACACAACAGATCACACACCTCACACACTAGTAGACCACACACTCCCCACACACCAGTAGACCACACACTCCCACACACCAGTAGGATCACACACTCCTCACACACCAGTAGACCAAAACACTCTCAACACACCAGTAGACCACATAACCTCAAACACTCCTCACACACCAGTATACCACACCTCACACCAGCAGAGATCACACACCTCACACAAAAGTAGATCACACACTCCTCTACAATTGTGACTCACACACCTCACACACACCTGTAGAGACCACACACTCCTCACACAACAGTAGATCACACACTCTTCACACACCAGATCACACACGCCTCACACACCAGTAGACCACACACCTCACACACCAGCAGACAACACACCTCACACACCAGTAGGATCACACATCTTCACAAACCAGTAGACCACACACTCCCCACACCAGTAGACCACACACTACTCACACACCAGCACACTACACACCACACACCAGTGCAGATCATACACGCCTCACACACTGTGCAGACCACACACTCACACACCCTCACACACCTCACACACCAGTAGATCACAAACCTTCATACACACCAGGACCACACACTCCTCACACAATTGAGACCACACCCAATACCACACCAACAGATCACACACTCCCTCACACACCAGTAGACCACACACTCTCACACACCAGTAGGACCACACACCTCTACAACAGTAGAGATCACACACCTCACACACCAGACCACACACCTCACACCTCACGCACCAGCAGATCACACACCTCACACACCAGTAGATCACACACTCCCACACACCAGTACACTAAACACTCTCACACAACAGTAGATCACACACTCCTCACACACTAGTAGACCACACACTCCCCACACACCAGTAGACCAGCACACCTCACACACCAGCAGATCACACACCTCACACACCAGTAGACCACACTACACACCACAGACCACACATCACTCACACACCAGCAGATCACACACCCCTCACACACCAGTAGATCACACACCTCACACACCAGTAGATCACACACCTCACACACCTCACACACCAGTAGATCACACACCCCCACACACCAGACCACACACCCTCCCACACACCAGAAGACCACACCACAATGCCCTTCACACACCTCACACACCAGTACACCACACACCTCACAAACTAGTAGACCACACACCTCACACACTAGTAGATCACACACTCCTCACACACCATACCACACCCTCACACACACCCCACACACCAGTAGACCACACCCTCACACACACCAGCAGACCACACACCCTAACACACCAGCAGATCACACACTCTCACACACAAGCAGACCACACACTCACACACCAGTAGACAACACACACTACTCACACACACCAGCACACCACACACCACACACCAGTAGATTATACACGCTCTACACACCAGTAGACCACACACTCTCACACACCAGTAGACCACACACTTTCACACACCAGTAGACCACACCTCACAAACCAGCAGACCACACCCCACACACCCCCACACACCAGTACTGCACACCTCACACACCAGTAGACCACACACCTCACACACCAGTCGATCACACACCTCACACACCAGCAGACCACACACTCACCACACACCAGTAGACCACAAACCACAGCAGAGACCACACACCTCACACACCAGCAGACCACACACCCCTCACACACCAGCAGACCACACACACCCCCACACACCAGTAGACCACACACACTCCCTCACACACCAGCAGACCACACACACTCCCCACACACCAGCAGACCCCACACTCTCACACACCAGTACATCATACACGACTACCAATTCAGTAGACCACACACCCCTCACACACCAGCAGACCACACACCTCACACCAGTAGACCACACTCTCACACACCAGAGATCACACACTCCCCACACATCAGCAGATTATACACCTCACACACCAGTAGACTCAAACACTCTTCACACACCAGTAGACCACCCACCTCACACACCAGTAGACCACACCCCACACACCAGACCACACACCTCACACACCAGGAGATCACACACTCCCCACACACCAGTAGACCACACACCTCACACACCAGCAGACCAAACACCTTTCACACCAGCAGACCACCACCCCTCACACACCAGCAGACCACACACTGGCCACACACCAGCAGATCACACACCACACACCAGACCACACACCCTCACACACCAGCAGACACACACCCTCACACACCAGTGATCCACACACCCACACACCAGCAGACCACACACCACTCACACACCAGCAGATCACACACTCATCACACACCAGCAGATCACACACCTCACACATTCTCACACACCAGTACACCACACACCCTCACAACAGTAGATCACACACCTCACACCCAGTAGACCATATACACCTCACACACCAGTAGATCACACACTTCACACACCCTAACACACCAGTAGATCACACACTTCCTCACACACCTCACACACCAGTGAAACACACACTCACACACCAGTAGATCACACACTACCACACACTCCCTCACACACCAGGATCACAAACTACTCACAAACTCCTCACACACCAGCAGACTCCACACACTACCACACACCAGCAGATCACACACTACCACACACTCCTCACACACCTGCAGATCACACACTTCCTCACACACAGCAGATCACACACTACTCACACACCAGTAGATCAGCATACCTCACACCAGTAGATCACTCTGCATTACTCATACACCCACAGTAGAGATCACACACCTCACACACCAGACCACACACTCACACACCAACAGATCACACACTCCCTCACACACACCAGTAGATCACACACCACACACTCTCACAATTGTGCAGATCACACACTACACACACTCACACACCAGTAGATCACACACCACCAATTGCAGATCACACACTACCACACACTCTCACACACCAGATCACACACCTCACACACCAGAAGATCACACACTCCTCAGAAGCCACCAGACTGCCCTCACACACCAGACCAGCCACACCTCCCATCACCAGTAGACGCCACTACCACACACCAGTAGTTCACACACTCTCACACACCAGCAGACTGTACACCTCACACACCAGCAGACCACACACCTCACAAACCAGTAGACCACACACCTCACACACCAGCAGATCACACACTTCACACACACCAGCAGATCACACACTCTTTCACACACCAGCAGATCACACACCTCACACACCAGTAGATCAAGCACACTCCTCACAAAACCAGTAGACAAACACACTCCTCACGCACCAGTAGACACACACTTCTCACACACCAGCAGACCTCACACACTTCCCCACACACTCTCACAAACCAGGAGATCACACACTCCCCACACACATCAGGCAGAATACACACTCCTCACACACCAGCAGACCACACACCTCACACACCAGTAGACCAAACAATTTCACACACCAGTAGACCACACACCTCACACACCAGTAGATCACACACTCCTCACACACCAGTAGATCACACCACACACCAGTAGATCACACACTTCACACACACCAGAGATCACACACTCTTTCACACACCAGATCACACACTCACACACCAGTAGATCACACACTGCCAAAACCAGTAGACAACACACTCTCACGCACCAGTAGGATTCGCCACACTTCCTACACACCAGTAGACCACACACCCTCACACACTCACAAACCAGAGATCACACACCTCACACATCAGTAGAATACACACTTCACACACCAGACCACACACTCTCACACACCAGTATCCACACACACTCCTCACACACCAGAACACATTCCTCACACACCAGTAGATCACACACCTCACACACCAGTAGATCACACACTCTCACACGCCAGTAGACAACACACTCTCACACACCAGCAGGATCACACACTCACACACAAGTGATCTACACACTCACACACCAGTGTAGATCACACACTCTCACACACCAGCAGACCACACACCTCACACACTCCTCACACACCAGAAGATCACACACTCTTACACAATTGTAGACTCACACACTCACACATACCAGGAGATCACACACTCCTCACACACCAGTAGATCACACACTTTCACACACCTGTAGACCACACTCTTTCACACACTCCTCACACACACCAGTAGATCACACACTCCCCACACACCAGTAGATTAAGTACACTTTTCACACACCAGCAGACCACACACACCTTTCACACACTCCCACACACCAGCACACCACACACCTCACACACTAGTAGACCACACACCCCACACACCAGGCAGACTCACACACTCCTCACACACCAGTAGACCACACACTCCCTCACACACCTCACACACCTGCAGACCACACACCTCACACACCAGATCACACACCTCACACACCAGCAGACCACACACTCACCACACACCAGTAGACCACAAACTACCACACACACCAGTAGACCACACACTCCTCATTAACACCAGTAGACCACACACCCTCAATAATAACCAGCAGACCCCACACACACTCTCACACACCAGTAGACCACACACTTCCCCACACACCAGCAGACCACACACACACCTCACACACCAGTAGACCCCACACCCTCACACACCACAGCACATCATACACACGACTATCACACCAGTAGACCACACACTCTCACACACCAGTAGACCACACACCTCACACACCAGTAGACCAAACACTTTCACATACACCAGTAGACTACCACCTCACACACAATTGTAGTAGACCATACACTCACACACACCCTAGCAGACCACACCTCACACACCAGTAGACCACACACCTCACACACCAGTAGACCACACACCCTCACACACCAGTAGATCACACACCTCACACACCAGTAGATCACACACCTCACACACCAGTAGATCACACACCCTCACACACCAGTAGACCACACACCTCACACACCAGAAGACCACACACTCCCTACACACCAGCAGATCACACACTCCTCACACACCAGTAGATCACACACCCTCACACACCAGTAGACCACACACTCTCACACCCAGTAGACCACACACTCCCTCACACACCAGTAGACCACACACACCTACACACCAGTAGATCACACACTCTCACACACCAGCAGACCACACACCTCACACACCAGTAGATCACACACTCTCACACACCTCACACACCAGTAGACCACACACCTCCTCACACAACAGTAGATCACACACCCTCACACACCAGTAGACCACACACCCCACACACCAGTAGATCACACACTCACACACCCTCACACACCAGTAGATCACACACCCTCACACACCAGTAGACCACACACCTCACACACCAGTAGATCACACACCCTCACACACCAGTAGACCACACACCCTCACACACCAGTAGATCACACACCCTCACACACCAGTAGACTCACACACCCTCACACACCAGTAGACCACACACTCTTCACACCCTCACACCAGTAGATCACACACCTCACACACCAGTAGACCACACACACTCTCACACCCTCACACACCAGAGACCACACACCTCCTCACACACCAGTAGACCACACACACCCTCACACACCAGCAGACCACACACCTCCACACACACCTCACACACCAGTACACACAACACACCTCACACACCAGTAGATCACACACTCACACACCAGTAGATCACACACTCCTCACACACCAGTCAGACCACACACCCCTCACACACCAGTAGACCACACACTCCCTCACACACCAGTAGAAAACACACTCCTCACACACCCAGTAGATCACACACCTCACACACCAGTAGACCACACACCTCACACCCAGCAGACCACACACTCCTCACACACCAGTAGACCACACACCCTCACACACCAGAAGACCACACACTACCACACACCAGTAGACCACACCCTCACACACCAGAAGATCACACACCCCTCACACACCTGTAGACCACACACCCTTCACACACTCCTCACACACCAGTAGATCACACACCACACACCAGTAGATTACACACTTTTCACACACCAGTAGACCACACACTCTTCACACACCCTCACACACCAGTACACCACACACTCCTCACACACCTAGTAGACCACACACCCTCACACACCAGTAGATCACACACCCTCACACACCAGTAGACCACACACCTCACACACTCCCTCACACACCACAGTAGATCACACACTCATCACACACCAGTAGATCACATACTCCTCACACACCAGTAGATCACACACTCACATACCAGTAGACCACACACCCTCACACACAGGTAGATCACACACCTCACACACCAGTAGACCACACACTCCACACACACCAGTAGATCACACACGCCTCACACACCAGTAGACCACACACTCCTCACACACCAGTAGACCACACACTCCTCACACACCAGTAGATCACACACTCCTCACACACTAGTAGATCATACACTACTCACACACTCCTCACACACCATTAGATCACACACTACTCACACACTAGTAGATCACACACTACTCACACACTCCTCACACACCAGTTGATCACACACTCCTCACACACCAGAAGATCACACACTCCTCACACAACAGTAGATCACACACTCCTCACACACCAGTAGACCACACACTCCTCATACACCAGTAGATCACACACTACTCACACACCAGTAGATCACACATTCCTAACACACCAGTAGACCACACACTCCTCACACACCAGTAGTCCACACACTCCTCACACACCAGTAGACCACACACTCCTCACACACCAGTAGATCACACACTCCTCACACACCAGTAGATCACGCACTCCTCACACGCCAGTAGACAACACACTCCTCACACACCAGTAGATGACACACTCCTCACACACCAGTAGACCACACCCTCCTCACACACCAGTAGATCACACACTCCTCACACACCAGTAGACCACACACACTCCTCACACTCTCACACACCAGAAGATCACACACTCCTCACACACCAGTAGATCACACACTCCTCACACACCTGTACACCACACACTCTTCACACACTCCTCACACACCAGTAGATCACACACTCCTCACACACCAGTAGATTAAACACTCCTCACACACCAGTAGACCACACACTCTTCGCACACTCCTCACACACCAGTAGATCACACACTCATCACACACCAGTAGACCACATGCTCCTCACACACCAGTAGACCACACACTCCTCACACACCAGTAGACCACACACTCCTCACACACAAGCAGACCACACACTCCTCACACACCAGTAGACCACACACTCTTCGCACACTCCTCACACACTCCTCACACACCAGTAGATCACACACTCAGCACACACCAGTAGACCACACACTCCTCACAAACCAGTAGACCACACACTCCTCACACACCAGTAGACCAAACACTCCTCACACACCAGTAGACCACACACTCCTCACACGCCAGTAGACCACACACTCCTCACACACCAGTAGACCACACACTACTCACACACCAGTAGACCACACACTATTCACACACCAGTACATCACACACTCCTCACACACCAGTAGATCATACACGCCTCACACACCAGTAGACCACACACTCCTCACACACCAGTAGACCACACACTCCTCACACACTCCTCACACACCAGTAGACCACACACTCCTCACACACCAGGAGATCACACACTCCTCACACACCAGTAGATTACACACTCCTCATTTACCAGTAGACCACACACTACTCACACACCAGTAGACCAAACACTCCTCACACACCAGTAGACCACACACTCCTCACACACCAGTAGACCACACACTCCTCACACACCAGAAGACCACACACTCCTCACACACCAGTAGATCAAACACTCCTCACACATCAGTAGATCACACACTCCTCACACACCAGTAGACCACACACTCCTCACACTCCAGTAGACCACACACTCCTCACACACCAGTAGACCACACACTACTCACACACCAGTAGACCACACACGCCTCACACACCAGTACACCACACACTACTCACACACCAGTAGATCACACACTCCTCACACACCAGTAGACCACACACTACTCACACACCAGTAGATCACACACTCCTTACACACCAGTAGATCACACACTCCTCACACACTCCTCACACACCAGTAGACCACACACTCCTCACACAACAGTAGATCACACACTCCTCACACACCAGTAGACCATACACTCCTCACACACCAGTAGATCACACACTCCTCACACACTTCTCACACACCAGTAGATCACACACTCCTCACACACACAGTAGATCACACACCCTAACACACCAGTAGATCACACACTCCTCACACACCAGTAGACCACACACCTCACACCTGTCAGACCACACACTCATCACACACCAGTCCACCACACCTCACACACCAGTAGAAAACACACCCTCACACACCAGTAGATCACACACTACTCACACACACCAGTAGATCACACACCCTCACACACCAGTAGACCACACACTACCACACACCAGTAGATCACACACTCCCTCACACACTCCTCACACACTCCTCACACACCAGTAGACCACACACTCTCACACACCAGTAGATCACACACTCCTCACACACCCAGTAGACAACACACCTCACACACCAGTAGATCACACACTCCTCACACTTCACACACCAGTAGATCACACACCTCACACACCAGTAGACCACACACTCTCACACACCAGAGATCACACCTCACACACCAGTAGATCACACACTCTCACACACCAGTAGATCACACACTCCTCACATACCAGTAGACCACACACTCCTCACACACCAGTAGGTCACACACTCCTCACACACCAGTAGACCACACACTACTCATACACCAGTAGACCACACACTCCTCACACACCAGAACATCACACACTACTCACACACCAGTAGATCACACACTCCTCACACACCAGTAGACCACACACTACTCATACACAGGTAGATCACACACTCCTCACACACCAGTAGATCACACACTCCGCACACAACAGTAGATCACACACTACTCACACACCAGTAGATCACACACTCCTCACACACCAGTAGATCACACACTCCTCACACATTCCACACACACCAGTTGACCACACACTCCTCACAAAACAGTAGATCACACACTCCTCACACACCAGTAGACCATACACTCCTCACACACCAGTAGATCACACACTCCTCACACACCAGTAAATCACACACTCCTCACACACCGTTAGACCAGACACTTCTCACACACCAGTAGATCACACACCAGTAGATCACACACTCCTCACACACCAGTAGACCACACACTCCTCACACACCAGTAGATCACACACTCCTCACACACCAGTAGACCACACACTCCTCACACACCAGTAGACCACACACTACTCACACACCAGTAGATCACACACTCCTCACACACCAGTAGACCACACACTCCTCACACACCAGTAGACCACACACTACTCACACACCAGTAGACCACACACTACTCACACACCAGTAGATCACACACTCCTCACACACCAGTAGACCACACACTCCTCACACACCAGAGACCACACACTCCTCACACACCAGTAGACCACATACTCCTCACACACCAGTAGACCACACACTCCTCACACACCAGTAGACCACACACTCCTCACACACCAGTAGACCACACACTCCTCACACACCAGAAGACCACACACTCCTCACACACCAGTAGATCAAACACTCCTCACACACCAGTAGGTCACACACTCCTCACACACCAGTAGACCACACACTCCTCACACACCAGTAGACCACACACTCCTCACACACCAGTAGACCACACACTACTCACACACCAGTGCACCACACACTCCCCACACACCAGTACACCACACACTACTCACACACTAGTAGATTACACACTCCTCACACACCAGTAGACCACACACCCCACACACCAGTAGATCACACACACCTCACACACCAGTAGACCACACACCTCACACAGACTACACACTCCTCACACCAGTAGACCATACACTCTCACACACACCAGTAGATCACACATTCCTCACACCACACCTCACACACACCAGTAGGACTCACACACTATTCACACACCAGTAGACCACACACTACTCACACACCAGTAGATCACACACTCCTCACACACCAGTAGACCACACACTCCTCATACACCAGTAGGTCACACACTCCTCACACACCAGTAGACCACACACTACTCACACACCAGTAGACCACACACTCCTCACACACCAGTACATCACACACTACTCACACACCAGTAGATCACAAACTCCTCACACACCAGTAGACCACACACTACTCACACACAGGTAGATCACACACTCCTCACACACCAGTAGATCACACACTCCGCACACACCAGTACATCACACACTACTCACACACCAGTAGATCACACACTCCTCACACACCAGTAGACCACACACTCTTCACACACCAGTAGACCACACACCCCTCACACACCAGTAGACCACACACTCCTCGCACACCAATAGATCACACACTCCTCACACGCCAGTAGATCACACACTACTCACTCACCAGTAGATCATACACTACTCACACACTCCTCACACACCAGTAAATCACACACTACTCACACACCAGTAGATCACACACTACTCACACACCAGTAGACCACACACTCCTCACACACCAGTAGACCACACACCTCACACACCAGTGGATCACACACCTCACACACCAGCAGGACACCACACCCCACACGCCAGGAGACAACACACCTCACACACCAGCAGATCACACACTCCCACACTGCAGACCACACACCTCACACACCAGCAGACTCACACACCCTCACACACCAGCAGACCACACACCTCACACACCTCACACACGAGTCGATCACACACTCCTCACACACCAGTAGATCACACACTCCTCACACACCAGGAGATCACACACTCCTCACACACCAGTAGATCACACACTCCTCACACACCTGTAGACCACACACTCTTCACACACTCCTCACACACCAGTAGATCACACACTCCTCACACACCAGTAGATTACAAACTCCTCACACACCAGTAGACCACACACTCTTCACACACTCCTCACACACCAGTACACCACACACTCCTCACAAACTAGTAGACCACACACTCCTCACACACCAGTAGATCACACACTCCTCACACACCAGTATACCACACACTCCTCACACACTCATCACACACCAGTAGACCACACACTCATCACACACCAGTAGATCACACACTACTCACACACCAGTAAACCACACACTCCTCACACAACAGTAGATCACACATTCCTCACACACCAGTAGATCACACACTCCTCACACACCAGTAGACCACACATTCTTCACACACTCCTCACACACCAGTAGATCACACACTCCTCACATACCAGTAGACCACACACTCTTCACACACTCCTCACACACCAGTAGACCACACACTCCTCACACACTAGTAGACCACACACACTCCTCACACACCAGTAGATCACACACTCCTCACACACCAGTAGATTACACACTTTTCACACACCAGTAGACCACACACTCTCCACACACTCCTCACACACCAGTAGACCACACACTCCTCACACTCCAGTAGACCACACACGCATCACACACCAGTAGACCACACACTACTCACACACCAGTAGAAAACACACTCCTCACACACCAGTACATCACACACTACTCACACACCAGTAGACCACACACCCCTCACACACCCCTCACACACCAGTAGACCACGCACTCCTCACACACCAGCCACACACCAGTATTCCACACACCCTTCCCAGCTACACCTTTCACACACCAGCAAAGACCACACACACTCCCTCACACACCACAGATCACACACTCCTCACACACCAGTAGATCACACACTACTTCACACACCTCACACACCAGTGATCACACACTACTCACACACTAGTAGATCACACACTACTCACACACTCCTCACACACCAGGAGGATCACACACTCACACACCAGAAGATCACACACCACACACCAGTACATCACACACCACACACCAGTAGACCACACCTCACAGCAGATCACACCCTCACACACCAGACCACACACCACACACCAGAAGACCACACACCTCACACACCAGTAGATCAAACACTCCTCACACACCAGCAGATCACACACTCTACACACCAGTAGACCACACACTCCCCACACACTACTCACACACTAGATCACACACTCACACACCAGTCGCACCCCACACACTACTCACACACCAGTAGATCACACACTCCTCAGACACCAGTAGATCACACACCTCACACACCAGCAGACCACACACCTCACACAACAACAGTAGATCACACACTCTCACACACCAGTAGACCATACACTCCCACACACCAGTAGATCACACACTCCCTGCCTCACACACCAGTAGATCACACACTCCCTCACACACCCAGACCACAGACTACTCACACACCATTAGATCACACACCAC
>NW_024743741.1:0-12098 GCF_018991925.1 Homarus americanus
CTGATCGAGTATAACAAAGGCCGCTGATCGAGTCTAAACAAGGCCCCTAAGCGAGTATAACAAAGTCCCCTGATCTAGTATAACAAAGGCCCCTCATCGAGTATAACAAAGAACCCTAATTGCGTGTAACATAGTCCCCTGGTCGAGTATAACAAATTCCCCTGGTCGAGTATAACAAAGTCCCCTGATCGAGTATAACAAAGACCCCTCATTGAGTATAACAACAACCATTGGTCAAGTATAAAAAAAGTCCCCTGGTCGACTATAACAAAGTCCCCTAATCAAGTATAACAAAGTCCCCGGATCGAGTATAACAAAGTCCCCTGATCGAGGATAACATATCCCCTGATCGAGTATAACAAAGTCCCCTGGTCGAGTATAACAAAGCCCCCTCATCGAGTATAACAAAGGCCCCTAATCGAGTATAACAAAGTCCCCTGAAAGAGTATAACAAAGTCCCCTAATCGAGTATAACAAAATCCCCTGGTTGAGTATAACAAAGTCCCCTAATCAAGTATAATAAAGTCCCCTTGTCGAGTATAACAAAGTCTCCTGATCGAGTATAACAAACGCCCCTCGTCGAGTCCAAAAAAGGCCCCTAGTCGAGTATAACAAAGTCCCCTGATCAAGTATAATAAGGTACTCTGGTCGAGTATAAAAAAGTCCCTGATTGAGTATAACAAATTCCCCTTATCGAGTATAACAAAGTCTCTTGATCGAGTATAACAAAGCTCCCTAATCGAGTATAACAAAGTATCCTCGTCGAGTATAACAATGTCCCCTGGTGGAGTATAACAAAGTCCCCTGATCGAGTATAACAAAGTACTCTGGTCGAGTATAAAAAAGTCCCTGATTGAGTATAAAAATGGCCCCTGGTCGAGTATAACAAAGTCCCCTGATCGAGTATAACACAGGTCCCCTGATCGAGTATAGCAAAGTCCCCTGATCGAGTAAAACAAAGACCCCTGGAGGAGTGTAACAAAGTCCCCTTAACCGAGTATAACTAAGTCCCCTGATCGAGTCTAACATATCCCCTGATCGAATATAACAAAGTCCCCTGGTCGAGTATAGCAAAGTCCCGTAGTCGAGTATAAGAAAGCCCCCTCATCGAGTATAACAAAGGCTCCTAATCGAGTATAACAAAACCTTCCCCCGGCTCAGGTATAACAAAGGTCCTGTTCGAGTATAACAAAGGCCGCTGATCGAGTCTAAACAAGGCCCCAAAGCGAGGTATAAACAAGTCCCCTGATCTAGTATAACAAGGCCCCTCATCGAGTATAACAAAATTTGTTGCGTGTATAACATAGTCCCCTGGTCGAGTATAACCAAAGTCCCTGGGCGAGTATAACAAAGTCCTCTGATCGAAATTATAACAAAGACCCCACTCATTGGTATAACAACAACCATTGGTCGAGTAAAAAAAAGTCCCTGGTGACTACAACAGAATTACTAATCCAAGTATAACAAAGTCCCTGATCAGAGTATAACAAAGTCCCTGATCGAGATAACATATCCCCTGATCGAGTATAACAAGAATCCCCTGGTGGAAATTATAACAAAAGCCCCCCTCATCCCGAGTATAACAAAGGCCCCTAATCGGTATAGCAAAAGTCCCCTGAAGAGTATAACAAAGTCCCTAATCGAGTATAACAAAGTCCCCTGGTTGAGTATAACAAAGTCCCCTAATCAAGTATAACAAAGTCCCCTGATCGAGTATAACAAAATCCCCTGATCGAGTATAACATATCCCCTGATCGAGTATAACAAAGTTCCCTCAACGAGTATAACAAAGCCCCCTCATCGATTATAACAAAGGCCCCTCATTGAGTATAACAACGTCCATTGGTCAAGTATAATAAAGTCCCCTGGTCGAGTATAACAAAGTCCCCTGATCGAGTATAACTTAGTCCCCAAATCAAGTATAACAAAGTCCCCTGATCGAGTATAACAAAGTCCCCTGATCGAGTACAACATATTCCCTGTTCGAGTATAAAAAAATCCCCTGGTCGAGTATAACAAAGCCCCTCATCGAGTATAACAAAGGCCCCTAATCGAGTATAAAAAAGTCACATTATCGAGTATAACAAAGTCCCCTGATCAAGTATAACAAAGTCCCCTGGTTGATTATAACAAAGTGCCCTGATCGAGTATAACATATCCCTGATTGAGTATAACAAAAGAGTCCACTGTGGTCGAGTAAAAAGTCCCCTGTCATGAGTATAACAAGATCCCCTCATGCAAATATAACAAGGCCCCTCATTGAGTATAACAAAAGTCCATTGGTCCAAGTATAATAAGTCCCCTGGTCGGTATAACGAAGTCCCCTGATCGAGTATAATAAAGAAGTACTCTGGTCGGTATAAAAAGTCTGATTGAGTATAACAAAGTCCTGTCCGGGTATAGCAAGTCCCCTGATCGAGTATAACAAAGGCCCCTCGTCGAGTCCAAAAAAGGCCCCTAGTCGAGTATAACAAAGTCCCCTGATCAAGTATAATAAGGTAATCTGGGCGAGTATAAAAAAGTCCCTGATTGAGTATAACAAATTCCCCTTCTCGAGTATAACAAAGTCTCTTGATCGAGTATAACAAAGCCGGCTAATCGAGTATAACAAAGTATCCCCGTCGAGTATAACAATGTCCCCTGGTCGAGTATAACAAAGTCCCCTGATCGAGTATAACACAGGTCCCCTGATCGAGTATAGCAAAGTCCCCTGATCGAGTATAACAAAGACCCCTGGAGGAGTATAACAAAGTCCCCTTAACCGAGTATAACTAAGTCCCCTGATCGAGTATAACAAAGTCCCCTGATCGAATATAACAAAGTCCCCTGGTCGAGTATAGCAAAGTCCCATAGTCGAGTATAAGAAAGCCCCTCATCGAGTATAACAAAGGCTCCTAATCGAGTATAACAAAGTACCCTGATCGAGTATAACAAAACCCCCGGCTCGAGTATAACAAAGTCCCCTGATCAAGTATAACAAAGGCCGCTGATCGAGTCTAAACAAGGCCCCTAAGCGAGTATAACAAAGTCCCCTGATCTAGTATAACAAAGGCCCCTCATCGAGTATAACAAAGAACCCTGATTGCGTGCATGCCTGGTCGAGTATAACAAATTCCCTGGTCAGAGTATAAAAGTCTCCTGATCGAGTATAACAAAGACCCTCATTGAGTAACAACAACCATTGGTCAGAGTATAAAAAAAGTCCCTGGTCGACTATAGCTTAATTCCTAATCACAAGAGTAACAAAGGTCCCTGATGAGTATAACAAAAGTCCCCTGATCAAAATTAACATATCCCCTGATCGAGTATAACAAGAATCCCCTGGTCGGTATACCAAGCCCCCTCATCGAGTATAACAAAAGGCCCTAATCAGTATAACAAAGTCCCCTGAAAAGAGTATAACAAAGTCCCTAATCAGAGTATAACAAAGTCCCCTGGTTGAGTATAACAAAGTCCCCTAATCAAGTATAACAAAGTCCCCTTGTCGAGTATAACAAAGTCCCCTGATCGAGTATAACAAAGGCCCCTCGTCGAGTCCAAAAAAGGCCCCTAGTCGAGTATAACAAAGTCCCCTGATCAAGTATAATAAGCTACTCTGGTCGAGTATAAAAAAGTCCCTGATTGAGTATAACAAATTCCCCTTATCGAGTATAACAAAGTCTCTTGATCGAGTATAACAAAGCCCCCTAATCGAGTATAACAAAGAATCCTCGTCGAGTATAACAATGTCCCCTGGTGGAGTATAACAAAGTCCCCTGATCGAGTATAACAAAGTACTCTGGTCGAGTATAAAAAAGTCCCTGATTGAGTATAAAAATGGCCCCTGGTCGAGTATAACAAAGTCCCCTGATCGAGTATAACACAGGTCCCCTGATCGAGTATAGCAAAGTCCCCTGATCGAGTATAACAAGACCCCTGGAGGAGTGTAACAAAGTCCCCTTAACCGAGTATAACTAAGTCCCCTGATGGGTCTAACATATCCCTGATCGAATATAACAAAGTCCCTGGTCGAGACGCCTTAAGTCCCGTAGTCGAGTATAAGAAAAGCCCCTCATCAGGTATAACAAAAGGCTCTAATCGGAGTATAAACAAAACCCCATGCTCGAGTATAACAAAGTCTCCTGATCGAGTATAACAAAGTCCCCTGATCGTGTATAACAAAGGCCGCTGATCGAGTCTAAAAAAGGCCCCTAAGCGAGTATAACAAAGTCCCCTGATTTAGTATAACAAAGGCCCTTCATCGAGTATAACAAAGAACCCTGATTGCGTGTAACAAAGTCCCCTGGTCGAGTATAACAAAGTCCCCTGGTCGAGTATAACAAAGTCCCCTGATCGAGTATAACAAAGGCCCCTCATTGAGTATAACAACAACCATTGGTCAAGTATAAAAAAGTCCCCTGGTCGACTATAACAAAGTACCCTAATCAAGTATAACAAAGTCCCTGATCGAGTATAACAAAGTCCCCTGATCGAGGATAACATATCCCCTGATCGAGTATAACAAAGTCCCCTGGTCGAGTATAACAGGCCCCCTCATCGAGTATAACAAAGGCCCCTAATCGAGTATAACAAAGTCCCCTGAAAGAGTATAACAAAGTCCCCTAATCGAGTATAACAAAGTCCCCTGGTTGAGTATAACAAAGTCCCCTAATCAAGTATAACAAAGTCCCCTGATCGAGTATAACAAAATCCCCTGATCGAGTATAACATATCCCATGATCGAGTATAACAAAGTTCCCTGGTCGAGTATAACAAAGCCCCCTCATCGATTATAACAAAGGCCCCTCATTGAGTATAACAACGTCCATTGGTCAAGTATAATAAAGTCCCCTGGTCGAGTATAACAAAGTCCCTGATCGAGTATAACTTAGTCCCCAAATCAAGTATAACAAAGTCCCCTGATCGAGTATAACAGAGTCCCCTGATCGAGTATAACATATTCCCTGTTCGAGTATACCAAAATCCCCAGGTCGAGTATAACAAAGCCCCCTCATGGAGTATAACAAAGGCCCCTCATCGAGTATAAAAAAGTCCCATTATCGAGTATAACAAAGTCCCCTGATCGAGTATAACAAAGTCCCCTGGTTGATTATAACAAAGTCCCCTGATCGAGTATAACATATCCCCTGATTGAGTATAACAAAGTCCTATGGTCGAGTAAAAAAAAGTCCCCTGGTCGAGTATAACAAAGTCCCCTCATCGAATATAACAAAGGCCCCTCATTGAGTATAACAAAGAACATTGGTCAAGTATAATAACGTCCACTGGTCGAGTATAACAAAGTCCCCTGATCGAGTATAATAAAGTACTCTGGTCGAGTATAAAAAAGTCCCTGATTGAGTATAACAAAGTCCCCTTGTCGAGTATAACAAAGTCCCCTGATCGAGTATAACAAAGGCCCCTCGTCGAGTCCAAAAAAGGCCCTTAGTCGAGTATAACAAAGTCCCCTGATCAAGTATAATAAGGTACTCTCGTCGAGTATAAAAAAGTCCCTGATTGAGTATAACATATTCCCCTTATCGAGTATAACAAAGTCTCTTGATCGAGTATAACAAAGCCGCCTAATCGAGTATAACAAAGTATCCTCGTCGAGTATAACAGTGTCCCCTGGTCGAGTATAACAAAGTCTCCTGATCGAGTATAACATATCCCCTGATCGAGTATAACAAAGTTCCCTGGTCGAGTATAACAAAGCCCCCTCATCGAGTATATGAAAGGTCCCTCATTGAGTATAACAACGTCCATTGGTCAAGTATAATAAAGTCCCCTGGTCGAGTATAACAAAGTAACCTGATCGCGTATAACAAAGTCCCCTGGTTGAGTATAACAAAGTCCCCTAATCAAGCATAACAAAGTCCCCTGATCGAGTATAACAAAGTTCCCTGATCGAGTATAACATATCCCCTGATCGAGTATAACAAGTTCACTGGTCGAGTATAACAAAGCCCCCTCATCAATTATAACAAATACCCCTCATTGAGTATAACAACGTCCATTGGTCAAGTATAATAAAGTCCTCTGGTCGAGTATAACAAAGTCCCCTGATCGAGTATAACAAAGTACTCTGGTCGAGTATAAAAAAGTCCCTGATTGAGTATAACACAGTCCCCTGGTCGAGTATAACAAAGTCCCCTCATCGAATATAACAAAGGCCCCTCATCGAGTATAACTAAGTCCATTGGTCAAGTATAAAAAAGTTCCCTGGTCGAGTATAACAAAGTCCCATGATCGAGTATGACAATGTCCCCTGATCGAGTATAACAAAGCCCCCTGCTCGAGTATAACAAAGTCCCCTGATCGAGGATAACAAAGACCCTGATCGAGTATAACAAAGGCCCCTCGTCAAGTCCAAAAAAGGCCCCTAGTCGAGTATAACAAAGTCCACTCATCTACTATAACAAAGGCCCCTCATCGAGTATAACAAAGTCCCTTGATCGAGTATATCAATGTACCCTGTTCGAGTCTAACAAAGTCCCCTTATCGATTATAACAAATTCCCCTTATCGAGTATAACAAAGTCCCCTTATCGAGTATAACAAAGTCTCCTAATCGAGTATAAAAAAGGCCCCTGGTCGAGTATAACAAAGTCCCCTGATCGAGTATGACAAAAGTTCCCTGATCGAGTATAACAAAGTCCCCTAATCGAGCATAACAAAGTCCTCTGATCGATTATAACAATGTCCCCTGGTCGAGTAAAACAAAGGGCCCTGATCGAGTAAGAGAAAGTCCCCTGATAGAGTATAATTAAGTCCCCTGATCGAGTATAACAAAGACCCCTGGACGAGTATAACAAAGTCCCCTTAACCGAGTATAACAAAGTCCCCTGATCGAGTATAACAAATTCCCCTGTTCGAGTATAACAAAGTCCCCTGGTCGAGTATAACATATCCCCTGATCAAGGAAAACAAAGTCTTCTGGTCGAGTATAAAAAAGTCCCCTGATCGCGTATAACAACGTCCCTTGGTCGAGTATAACAAAGTCATCTGATCGAGTATAACAAAGTCCCCTGATCGAATATAACATATCCCCTGATCGAGCATAACAAAGTCCCCTGGTCGAATATAACAAAGCCCCCTCATCGAGTATAACAAAGGCCCCTAATCGAATATAACAAAGTCCCCTGATCGAGTATAAAAAAGTCCCCTGATCGAGTATAACAAAGTCTCCTGGTTGAGTATAACAAAGTCCCCTGATCGAGTATAACATATCCCCTGACCGAGTATAACAAAGTCCTCTGGTCGAGTAAAAAAAGTCCCCTGATCGGGTTTAACAAAGCCCCTGGTCGAGTATAACAAAGTCCCTTCATCGAGTATAACAAAGGCCCCTCATTGAGTATAACAAAGTCCATTGGTCAAGTATAAAAAAGTCCACTGATCGAGGTTATCAAAGTCCCCTGATCGAGTATAACAAAGGCCCCTCATTGAGTCCAAAAATGACCCCTAGTCGAGTTTAACAAAGTCCCCTGATCAAGTATAATAAAGTACTCTGGTCGAGTATAAAAAAGTCCCTGATTGAGTATAACAAAGGACCCTCATCGAGTATAACAAAGTCCCTTGATCGAGTATAACAAAGCCGCCTAATCGAGTATAACAAAGTATCCTCGTCGAGTATAACAATGTCCCCTGTTCGAGTCTAACAAAGTCCCCTTATCGAGTATAACAAATTCCCCTTATCGAGTATAACAAACTCTCTTGATCGAGAATAACAAAGCCGCGAAATCGAGTATAAAAAAGTCCCTGATTGAGTATAAAAAAGGCCCCTGGTCGAGTATAACAAAGTCCCCTGACCGAGTATAACATAGGTCCCCTGATCGAGTATAGCAAAGTACCCTGATCGAGTATAACAAAGTCCCCTGATCGATTATAACAAAGACCCCTTGACGAGTATAACAAAGTCCCCTTAACCGAGTATAACAAAGTCCCCTGATCGAGTCTAACATATCCCCTGATCGAGTATAACAAAGTCCCCTAATCGAGTATAACAAAGTCCCCTAATCGAGTATAACAAAGTCTCCTGGACGAGTATAACAAAGTCCTCTAGTCGAGTATAAAAAAGTCCCCTGATCAGGTATAACAAAGTCATCTGATCGTATATAACAAAGTCCCCTGGTCGAGTATAGCAAGGTCCCCTAGTCGAGTATAAGAAAGCCCCTTCATCGAGTATAACAAAGGGTCCTAATCGAGTATAACAAAGTCCCCTGATCGAGTATAACAAAGTCCCCTGTTCGAGTATAACAAAGTCCCCTGGTCGAGTATACAATATCCCCTGATCAAGTATAACAAAGTCCTCTGGTCGAGTATAAAAACGTCCTCTGATCGCGTATAACACAGCCACTTGGTCGAGTTTAACAAAGTCATCTGATCGCGTATAACAAAGTCCTCTGGTCGAGTAAAAAAAAGTCCCCTGATCGCGTTTAGCAAAGTCCCCTGGTCGGGTATAACAAAGTCCACTCATCGAGTATAACAAAGGCCTCTCATTGAGTATAAAAAAGTCCATTGGTCAAGTATAAAAAAGTCCCCTGATCGAGGATATCAAAGTCCCCAGATCGAGTATAACAAAGTCCCCTGATCGAGTATAACAAAGTCCCCTGATCGAGTATAACATATCCCCTGACCGAGTATAACCAAGTCCCTGGTAGAGTATAACAAAGTCCCCTAATCGAGTATAACAAAGCCTCCTGGTCGAGTATAACAAAGTTTTCTAATCGAGTCCAAAAAAGGCCCCTAGTCAAGTATAAGAAAGTCCTTTGATCTACTATAACAAAGGCCCCTCATCGAGTATAACAAAGGCCCCTCATCGAGTATAACAAAGTCCCTTGATCGAGTATACCAAAGCCGCCTAATCGAGTATAGTAAAGTATCCTGGTCGAGTATAACAATGACCCCTGTTCGAGTCTAACAAAGTCCCCTTATCTGGTATAACAAAGTCCACTGATCGATTATAACAAAGTCCCCTGGTCGAGTATAACAAAGGGCCCTGATCGAGTAAGACAAAGTCCCCTGATAGAGTATAACAAAGTCCCCTGATCGAGTATAACAAAGTCCCCTGATCGAGTATAACATATCCCCTGATCGAGTATAACAAAGACCCCTGGTCGAGTATAGCAAAGTCCCCTGATTAAGTATAACAAAGTCCCCTGGTCGAGTATAGCAAAGTCCCCTGATCGTGTATAACAAAGGCCCCTCATTGAGTATAACAACGTCCATTGGTCAAGTTTAAAAAAGTCCCCTGGTCGAGTATAACAAAGTCCCCTAATCATGTATAACAAAGTCCACTGATTGAGTATAACAAAGTCCCTTCATCGAGTATTATATATCACCTGATCAAGTCTAACAAATTCCTCTGGTCGAGTATAACAAAGCCCCCTGATCGAGTATAACAAAGTCCCCAGGTCGAGTATAACAAAGTCCCCTGGTCGAGAATAACAAAGTCCCCTGATCAAGTATAAAAAAATCCCCTGGTCGAGTATAACAAAGTCACCTGATCGAGTATAATAAAGTCTTCTGGTTGAGTATAGCAAAGTCCCCTGATCGATTATAACAAAATCCTCTGGTCGAGTATAAAAAAGTCCCCTGATTGAGTATAACAAAGGCCCCTCATCGAGTATAACAAAGTCCATTGGTCAAGTATAAAAAAGTCCCCTGGTTGAGTATAACAAAGTCCCCTGATTGAGTATAACAAAGTCCCCTGACCTAGTATAACAAAGGCCCCTCATCGAGTCCAAAAAGGCCCCTCATCGAGTATAAGAAATTCCCCTTATCTACTATATCAAGGGCCCCTCATCGAGTATAACAAAGTCCATCGGTCAAGTATAAAAAACTCCCCTGGTTGAGTATAAGAAAGTCCCCTAATCATGTATAACAAAGTCCCCTGGTCGAGTATAGCATATCCCCTATTCGAATATAACAAAGTCCCTGGTGGAGTATAACAAAGTCCCCTGATCGAATATAAGAAAGTCCCCTGATCGAGTATAACAAAGGCCCTTCATCGAGTATAACAAAGTCCATTGGTCAAGTATAAAAAAATCCCCTCGTCGAGTATAACAATGTCCTCTGATCGAATATAGCAAAGACACCTGATCAAGTATAACGTATCCCCTAATCGAGTATAATAAAGTCCTCTGGTCGAGAATAACAAAGTCCCCTCATCGAGTATAACAAAGTCTCCTGGTCGAGTATAACAATGTCCCCTGATCGAGTATAACAAAGGCCCCTCATCGAGTATAGCAAAGTCCATTGGTCAAATATAGGAAAGTCCACTCATCGAGTATAACAAAGTCCCCCGATCGAGTATAACAATGGCCTCTGGTCAAGTATGACAAAGTCCCCAGATCAAGTATAAAAAAGTTCCCTGGTCTAGTATAACAAAGTCTTCTAATCGCGTATAGCAAAGTCCCCTGGTCGAGTATAACAAAGCCCCTCATCGAGTATATCAAAGTCCTCTGATCGAGTATAACAAAGTCCCCTGATAGAGTATAACAAAGTCCCCTGGTTGAGTATAAGAAAGTCCCCTGATCAAGTATAACATATCCTCTGATTGAGTATAACAAAGTCCTCTGGTCGAGTATAAAAAAGTCCCCTGATCGAGTATAACAAAGTTCCCTGGTCGAGTATAACAAAGTCCCCTCATCGAGTATAACAAAGGGCCCTCATCGAGTATAACAAAGTCCATTGGTCAAGTATAACAAAGTCCCCTAATCGAGTATAACAAAGTCCCCTGATCGAGTATAGCAAAGTCCCCTGATCGAGTATAACAAAGCCTCCTGATCTAATATAACAAAGTCCCCTGATCGAGTATAACAAAGCCACCTGCTCGAGTATAACAAAGTCCCCTGATCGAGTCCAAAAAAGGCCTCTAATCGAGTATAACAAAGTCCCCTGATCTAGTATAACAAAAGCCCCTAATCGAGTATAACAAAGTCCCCTGGTCGAGTATAACAACGTCCCCTGTTCGAGTCTAACAAAGTCTCCTTATCGAGTATAACAAATTCCCCTAATCGAGAATAACAAAGTCCCCTTATCAAGTATAAAAAAGTCCCCTGGCCCAGTATAACAAAGTCCCTAGATCGAGCATACCAAAGTCCCCTGATCGATTATAACAAAGTCCCTTAATCGAGTATACCAAAGGTCTCTGATAGAGTAAGATAAAGTCCCCTTATCAAGTATAAAAAAGTCCCCTGGCCCAGTATATAACACCAAAGTCCCCTGGTCGAGTATAGCAAAGTCCCCTAATCGAGTATAACAAAGCATCCTGATCGAGTATAACAAAGTCCCCTGATCGAGTATAACAAAGCCCCGTGCTCGAGTATAACAGAGTCCCCTGATCGAGTACAAAAAAGGCCTCTAATCGAGTATAACCAATTCCCCTGATTTAGTATAACAAAGGCCCCTGATCGAGTGTAACAAAGGCCCCTCATCGAGAATAAGAAAGTCCCCTGAAAGAGTATAACATAGCCGCCTAATCGAGTATAACAAAGTCCCCTGGTTGAGTATAACAAAGTCCCCTATTCGAGTCTAACAAAGTCCCCTTATCGAGTATAACAAATTCCCCTTATCGAGTATAACAAAGTCGCCTTATCGAGTATAACAAAGTCCCCTAATCGAGAATAACAAAAGCTCCTGGTCGAGTATAACAAAGTCCCTGATCGAGTATAACAAAGTCCCCTAATCGAGTATAAAAATGTCCCCTGGTCCAGTGTAACAAAGTACCCTGATCGAGAATAAAAAAGACCCCTGGCCGAGTATAACAAAGTCCCTAGATCGAGCATACCAAAGTCCCCTAATCGATTATAACAATGTCCCCAGGTCGAGTATAGCAAAGGGCCCCGATCGAGTAAGACAAAGTCCCCTGATCGAGTATAAGAACGTCCCCTGATCGTGTATAACAAAGTCCCCTGGTCCAGTATATTAAAGTCCCCTGATCGAGTATAACAAAGTCCCCTGGTTGAGTATAACAAAGTCTCCTGGTCGAGTATAACAAAGTCCCCTGATCTAGAATAACAAAAGCCCCTGATCGAGTATAACAAACGCCCCTCATCGAGTATAAGAAAGTCCCCTGATCGAGTATAACAAAGCCGCCTAATCGAGTATAACAAAGTC
>NW_024743742.1:0-5082 GCF_018991925.1 Homarus americanus
ATTCCGATCATGTGGCAAGATTGTGTAACCAGTTACAGTGCATACATCTCCCTCAACTCATCTCGTTTTAAGGGCTATTTTAAATATAAAGTAGGCAATCTGTGCGCGCACTGCATTTAAGTGAGATGTAAATCATGTGACAAGAGGGATTATATTAAACTATTCAATGATAAATTAGGAGTGTTGTTCACTGATAGATATGTCAGTATTAATAGAAAAAAATATGTTTAAGAAAATTTCTTATATTTTAATTTCTTTGAGCTTTAAAAATGACCTGTTTCATAGCAACATCAGCCATATAGCATTAGTATTAATACATACAGTACAGTGGAAATTTATATTGTTTCTTAACATGAAAAGTTAAGCGTATACACATTGCCAGCCATGTGCAGTATGTCGCAGTAAAGATCATTGTGTCTCAGGATAATATAATTTTTTCTTAATTGCTTTCATTCTAGAAGTAGTTTTTCTCTCTTAATATACAGTTTTCCTAAAGATGAGGCCTTAAGACAGGAATGGGTTCGGGCAACAGGAAGTGAAAATTTTGTTGCCCGAACCCATTCCTGTCTTAGGCCTCATCTTTAGGAAAGCTGTATATTAAGAAAAGCTACTTCTGAAAAATAAAATGAAATTATTGCAATGATCTTTATTTGTGAATATATTTGAAATGGTTACCTGAAAGAAAATATGCGCTACTGAGCAACTGAGGGCCCCTATATGAACTAACACTCTTGCTACAACATTTGTGACAGCTCAGGTGACACCTCGGTCTGCTTCCCATGACCATCTCCATGGTGTTCAATTAGAGGATGAGATGTTCACCACTAACTTTGGAGATGAACTGGCTGAAAGCATGCTTTCGAAGAGAGGAAAGTTTGGGTTTTGAGCAAGAACAGGTGATGCTTTGAGGCCTCTGCTGATGGATCGTCCATGAGCCTTGCCAGCATCCAACCGGATAACACACTTGTGGCAGTGAGACCTTGAAAATGCATGGAATTCGTGGGAGGACAGAGTTGGAATAATCTGAAGATGGGAAGGAGAATGAATAAAGATTGACTTATCAGGGGAGTGACTATAAGTATCCGAGTCGAGAGGAGAAGTGCAGAACCCATACAGAGAGTTTTGATTGAGACACCAGGGAAGGATTTACTGAGAGGATGAATCAGGGGCAGTGATCGTTTATGAAATTCCTTGTATTCTAGAAGAACGATATACCCCCATCTTGAAATTAAACCGTGATTGTAAAGTGAGGATTTTATTGAAGATGGGACAAACTCTGCCCTGTTTTAACCCCAGCAGCTGCTAAACGCTGCAGACATCCTGGTGGAAACACATTCATCCCAGGTGGCTCACGAAGTTGCGATAGTGCCAGACCAGGCAAGGGAGGTGTTGTGCCCAGACTGTTGTAGAAGCTGGGTGTGATCAGGCTGGGGCAGCAAGCCTGAGGCATGTTGTCATATAGAGGAGTTTAGTTTTAAACATAAAATGTCGCTGACAGGCAAACACGTTGCTGGGATCACTTCGCTGAATGAGTGATTAATATGACTATAAATGGCATAACAGGCCTATGTTTACAGCGTGTGCATTTAATTACTGGCCAGGTTATTTCTTTTTCTTTTTCTATCACAGTCTGATCGTGTCGACCTTTATCCAGGATCTTTGAGGGGTTCTCAGAAAGATGCCTTTAATGTTGGTATTTGAGACCGGAAAACAGAAGACCAATTAGAATGAGACAGAACAGGAACAGAAAGACAGGCAGGACACAGAAGAAGAATATGTTTGATGACAGATTTCGATACATATGCTGTACATCTGAAAGTCTTGGCCTGTGCAGTATTTCTTGTCTGATCATACTGTGGCTGTGTGTAGAATATAGTTGAACTCAGACATGGATCCAGGCTGAAAATGACTACTCTGGCTACGGCTGCAAGCTACTGGCGACGGATCGACTAAAAACTTAGTGTACGCTCGAGGCGGGCAGCGTCTGGTTACCCACTTTCTGAGGACGTGCAAGTTAATCAGTCTGAGATTGCGACTGTTTGAACATAGCAACCCTTTATTCCCACTGGCTGTCAACATGTGGGCTGACTGTTTTAATGAGGAAATTCATTTGAAACCCCGGCAGCTTTAATGTTTAAAAGAATAACCGCTGCTTACAGTCAGAAACCATGATCTCTGTACAGATTAGGTGCGGAGGCTGATACAGCATCGCTTTCTGGACGCCTTATCAGGGGCACGATATTAGTGACAGGCTGAGAATGTGCCTCAGCGATGAGCTGAGTTTCTGACAAAGTGAGAAATTTGATGTGAGTTAATTTGAGCTACCCCTGTGTAGATACTGAAAATGCTAAATAATGCAAAATAAACACTTGTATTCAAATACAAATAAATGTTGGCCCTGTATTTGGCAGGCAAGCAGTACACCCCACTAAGGAATTGCAGTACCAGGGTGCTGACATTAGTACAGGCTGCCCCACGAGACATGTGGGATGTGGCAGTTCTGCACCTCCTGTCGGGACAGAAATGAGACGCACTCCACTCCCCGGCCAGGGGTGAGAGGTGGTTTGAGCGAGATTTTATCTTATAAGTGAAGCTGACAGGCAACTGAAGCCTGCTTGCATTGCTGGGAGAATCACTTAACAGGCTGTTAATTAGTGGTATAAACATCATAGTGCATAAATAGAGGCACAATCTAGATGTATATTGGTAAGTAACCCAGTAATGTGCTCAAAATTATAAACTCTAACTAATGTACAGTTGCCAGCAAAGAGTCCTCCAGCTTGGCCTGTGGCAGCAGGCTGAAAACTTTGCTGACAGCCACATATGAGGACTGCAATGAGAAAAACTGTGAAGTCAGGCTGACACTGTGTTTCCTAATTGCTGTGAGTTAATATTTGTGTTTGATGCCTTTGAGAACACACATACTGTGTGTGGAGAACAATGTAAAATTGAAGAATAACCAAAATTGTTTTTGAGAATGTTTGCAGGGAATCTATTCTTGCAGATGAGAGCAGAGACATTTCAAATATATATATATATATATTTCTAATAGACCTATAGATGAAATGCTGTGATTAGATTTCCTTTCAGCGAAATAATTAGATACAGAGCTGACAAATCAAATATTACCTAAAATGGGGTAAAAACCAGACAAAATTTTTTCAATATATTTTGGTGCCCAGCAGTCAAAACTGGAACTGGTAATGATTAAAATTCTTCTGTACTAGATGGTGCTGGTGAACCAGGGAGGTGAGGAGGCAACCTGTTTGAGAGGTTAGTGACACATAGTGAAGGCGTAGACAGAACTAGAGACTGATCAATGATTATCAGTTTGGAAAAACAAATGAAAGACAGTATCGGACTGATCAAACAGAAATGAGGACTACTGGACTGCTAGTGGACTGAAACAGGTGGTGTCTATGGGATTGAAAGAAAAGTGATGAGGTTTACTCAGAGGCCAGACCAACTAAAGGTGGAGTTTGGGACCCAGTCTCATGGGACTGGACTGACTAGGTTTACAGGCCTGAAATGAAGTGAGGGATTATAAATGATTGAGAACAAACAAAGTGAACAGAACCCAAAAGTTGTTTAGGATAGAGCGGATGCCTCAGATCTGGGAAGGAGTTTGACAAAATTTCAACTTGAACGTGCTAGTGTGTGCAGCTGCTCTAAACCATATTTCACTGAACCAAAAGTGCAGTAGTTAGAATCTGTGTGACATTCCTGAAATGTTTGGTGGGTTCTGCCAACACATGCTGCTGAAAGTGATGTGAAAAATGAGTTTCAGTTACATATTTCTTGGATCCGTTAAATGAAACGAATTGATCATTTCGTAATTTGGGGAATTATATCAAGAGTGGATTTGAACATTTTGGGAGTGAGGTTGAACAGATGGAAAAAATGCATTTCTAATGAGTGGACCGCGGTGAATAGTGCAGCTATTACATGAACTTTGGCTGTAAGCTCAACGACGCGAAGCTGCTGCTGCGCTTACGAAACAGAACCTCATTCAATGCAAACCTGACAACAGAATACTTTGTTCGTCTATGTTTGCTGTTATTGATATTTGGATCAAACTCGGCAATTTACCAAGCGAGCGTAAAGAAAGGTTTAACTAATTGTTACTGTAAATATTTAATCAGGCAGTCTGAAATTGACCGCAGGCTGAAGTTGATATACAGTTGACCAGACGACCACCAGGCTGAGAGATATTGACCGCCGAACTGAGATTGATTGGCGTGAAAAAAGAAATTGTTTACTAATTTGATGTGGTATAAAGTACAAATGACAGGTACCCATGTTGTCAAAATTTGATACAGCTGTGAACGTGCGTGTGGACATTGAGTGCGTGGCAGTGACGTGTTTCTTGGTGAAAGAAATTAATGAACGAAACTGAACAAATCAACAGCCAAGTTAGATATGACCCCGATGACCAGAAGAAAAAAACTGAAATTTAGATTAATTGAACTGACCTCATTGTAACAGTTTGATGAACCAACTCTGGATCAGGTCAAATGAATTTGCACTTTCAGGGCTGACTTTGAAGCCTGATAGGATTATGGTTTATGGGTTATGGGACTGTGATGGTCCCATTGAGCCCTGTGCAGTAGGAAGTGTGATGTTCACTGATATGAACTGAATATAAATACTGAACGCAATTGCAACTTTGCAGCAATTGATGACCGATCAGTTTCATTATTTCATTTAAAACAGATTGTTTAATGTGGTAAGAAGATGATGAACCAGAACAGGTAAGAATCTGTTATACTGAAGTATTGTTGTTCAAAACGTGATGATCTGAGATGGGCATTTGATGGATCGAACTGACAAACCAACAAGAAGTGCAAGCAGCAAGACCAGCAAGCACTACTAATACTGGCTGGTATACTGACTATGTCCCCATGAACATTGCAGTTCCAGCCAGAGAACTGTTCTAACTGACCAGGCCAACCTTGGTGATTACTTAGTGGGACTGTGCCAGGCTGTTTCCATGTGGGCTGCTGGTGCCATGCGTGACCCAGCAGGTTAGTCGTTCGCTGAACCTCGGCGTGAAACCAGGATGATTGCAGGACATTTTGTCTA
>NW_024743743.1:0-10751 GCF_018991925.1 Homarus americanus
ATTAATGTATCCTTTCTTTCAGGTTAGATTTAGAGGCATGTTCTGATTTGGAGAATCAGTCGTTAGTTGAAACCACCGGGGCGTGTTGTTTTTAAGGAGTTGGATTCTGTAGCCCTTGCATGTTCAGGACGTTTTGCTGGTTTGATAATAACTTATTTTACCTGTCATGATTTGCTGAGTCTTACGGTTCCTCTGTTCTGTTAATTCTAATGGAATGTTCCTGTTCTGTATTGCGGGCAGTATCATCAAATTCAACATTGTTTAACATACTAACCATTACTGCAAAGTCTGGGTCCTGTAGTGAGAATACTTCCTGTGATTTTGGCCAAGTGTCTACTGTATCTGTTTTATTGCTTGTGGTTAGGGTTTGTCTAGGATGTCTTCTGCTGTGGTTATTTAGGCCTCTGAATCCTGGTGGTGACAGAGGATGATGTATGAGCCTGTCATCAACAGACGTGTTATGTAAGTGGGTCAATGCATATGATGTATGTTGGATTCCCACCTGTTTCCTGTCTGTGGGTAAGACATGAGATTGTGCGTTGGCGGCAACTTAGGAGGCGGACATGGCTCAGCATTTCTGTGGCGCGCTCTTGATGCCCTAAGCTTATATCTCACTGCTCTGTCATGAGACGGCTAACGTTTATCATACCGTCGCTCTCATTCACTCCTAGACAGTGAGACTTACGGTTGATATACACTCAGGAATTATATATACAACCTTTTATAATAAAACAAAGGAACTACCGTTTGGGTTTCGTTACTTAAAACCCAAATATAAATATGTGTGAACGGACTGGTTAATTGGACAAGCAGCCGATTCAAGACCTAGCCTAACGTAACCTAACGTAATCTAGTCTTCTTCTTCTTTGATTTTTTTTTAGATGGGGATTGTCAAGTGCAGTAGACACAGAGATTGGAAGATGGATTGGCAATCATCTGATGGGTATCTGTTACTAGTTGAGTAAAGATACCAGTTGAAAGTTCTCAAGTTTTGCCGGTAAAGCCCTAGCTAGGCTTATTGTGGATGTGTATAGGAGTAATGTTTGTGACTTTTAGGTGGAGCCAGGCCTCGACAATGGCGCTGATTTCACTTCATGGCTAATGCCATAAGTACAAATAGTTTTAAGTTTGGCTGTACTCCCACAAGGACCATTAGGAGATGCATGTATTCTTAGGAATCTCCGCTCGTTCGGGATCCTTCGAAGGTTGCTGCCTTTCGCGAGTAGGACATGGCTCTCTAGTTTAAAGCTAAGCATGTCATTCCTTCGACTTGATGGGGTCTGTTCATCTACGTCCTAGCTTGAGAAGTCTAAGTTAAATCTCAGTGGTGTCGAGTAAGCATTTGATCAGTCTCCTCTTTGAACTGTGATATGAGAAACTGTATCTTCAGAGTTTGTATTGTGTAACAAAATTTTTATTTTATGTTTTGTATGTAACCCCATTTTTATGTTTTTTTTTATTATTGCATTATTCTCCTATGTATGATTAATTACTTGTATTTTGTTGCCCTATGCCATGTTGTCTATGATAATAGATTGGGTTTTTTTAGCTACCGTTTATCCCATGAATGTAACCATTGTTTATTTTTATTTTGTATGCTTTTGTACCAGATACCTGTAATAGTCCTGATGTGTTTTACGAGTGTATGTAGTGTGAAACCGTGACGAAAGGTAACAGTTGTTTAAAGAATCTGTGTAATTACTGTACATGTTTAGCGAACGTTACCGCTTAATAAGAATCTCGGGAAACGGGAGAGCTTTGTCATGGTCACGTTGACTGCTGATCTCTTTAACTAATGAATCTTATTAAACTCCACGCCCGCAAAACATGAGTGAGTTAGCGACCCCTGAGAAGACGTGTTTTTTCCCCCATACATGCTACACTGGTGTTCCCTCCCAGTATACTGCCAGATTCTGGGGTCACTAAGTCTAAGGGGATAACTTAACTCTAATCTTAATTTCTAAGGGTCGCTGCCACCAGACCCCCTCTGGACAGCATGTAGCTCGTTAGGTAGCGGGCAGAGTGGACTAGGCATTGGGTTAGGTTTTCCATTGACCAGATCGATAAGGGTAAAGAAGGGTGAAACCATAACATGTCTTAATTGATTTATTCCTTATAAAACATACTGGTAAAAAACATATACACGAATTGGCCTTCCTCAGAAGAACAACGGAAATGCTGAATTTACTGTACCATGATGAGATGGTACAGTACTGTACCATACTGAGATGGTACAGTACTGTACCATGATGAGATGGTACAGTGCTGTACCATGATGAGATGGTACAGTACTGTACCATGATGAGATGGTACAGTACTGTACCATGATGAGATGGTACAGTACTGTACCATGCTGAGATGGTACAGTACTGTACCATGCTGAGATGGTACAGTACTGTACCATGTTGAGATGGTACAGTATTGTACCATGTTGAGATGGTACAGTACTGTACCATGATGAGATGGTACAGTACTGTACCATGATGAGATGGTACAGTATTGTACCATGTTGAGATGGTACAGTATTGTACCATGTTGAGATGGTACAGTATTGTACCATGTTGAGATGGTACAGTATTGTACCATGTTGAGATGATACAGTACTGTACCATGATGAGATGGTACAGTATTGTACCATGTTGAGATGGTAGAGTATTGTACCATGTTGAGATGGTACAGTACTGTACCATGGTGAGATGGTACAGTATTGTAACTAGGTTGAGATGGTACAGTATTGTACCATGTTGAGATGGTACAGTACTGTACCATGATGAGATGGTACAGTATTGTACCATGTTGAGATGGTACAGTATTGTACCATGTTGAGATGGTACAGTACTGTACCATGTTGAGATGGTACAGTACGGTACCATGCTGAGATGGTACAGTACTGTACCGTGCTGAGATGGGACAGTACTGTACCATGCAGAGATGGGACAGTACTGTAACCATGCACAGATGGTACAGTACTGTACCATGTTGAGATGGTACATTACTGTACCATGCTCAGATGGTACAGTCCTGTACTCTGCAGAGATTGGACAGTACAGTACCATGCTGATATGGTACAGCACTGTACCATGTTGAGATGGTACAGTATTGTACCATGTTGAGAAGGTACAGTACTGTTCCATACTGAGATGGTACAGTACTGTACCATGCTGAGATGGTACAGTACTGTACCGTGCTGAGATGGGACAGTACTGTACCATGCTGAGATGGTACAGTATGTACCGTGCAGAGATGGGACAGTACTGTACCAAGCTGAGATGGTACAGTACTGTACCATGCTGAGATGGTACAGTATTGTACCATGTTGAGATGGTACAGCACTGTACCATGCTGAGATGGTACAGTACAGTACTATGCCTAGATGGTACAGATCTGTACCGTGCTGAGATGGGACACTGTACCACGTTGAGATGGTACAGTACTGTACCATGCAGAGAAGGTACAGTTCTGTACCGTGGAGAGATGGGACAGTACTGTACCATGCTGAGATGGTACAGAACTGTACCATGTTGAGATTGTACAGTACTGTACCATGTTGAGATGGTACAGTACTGTACCATGTTGAGATGGTACAGTATGTACCATGCAGAGATGGGACAGTACTGTACTATGCAGAGATGGGACAGTACTCTACCGTGTTGAGATGGTACATTACTGTACCATGCTGAGATGGTACAGTACTGTACCATGCAGATATGGGACAGTACTGTACCATGCTGAGATGGTACAGAACTATACCGTGCTCAGATGGTACAGAAATATACCATGCTGAGATGGTACAGAACTATACCGTGCTCAGATGGTACAGAAATATACCATGCAGAGATGGGACAGTACTGTACCATGCAGAGATGGTACAGTACTGTACCACGCTGACATGGTACAGTACTGTACGATGCAGAGATGGTAGAGTACTGTACCGCGTAGAGATGATACAGTACTGTACGATGCAGAGATGGTAGAGTACTGTACCGTGCAGAGATGATACAGTACTGTACGATGCAGAGATGGTAGAGTACTGTACCGTGCTGAGATGGTACAGTACTATACCCTCTGCCTAAATCGTCATGCTCTATTTATCCCTCATAGGAGTACAGTACAGTACAGTATAATATAGTACAGAGTATAATATAGTACAGTACAGTATAATATAGTACAGTATAACATAGTACAGTACAGTATAATATAGTACAGTACAGTATAATATAGTACAGAGTATAATATAGTACAGTACAGTATAATACAGTACACTACAGTATAATATAGTACAGTACAGCATAATATAGTACAGTACAGTATAATATAGTACAGTACAGTATAATTTAGTACAGTACAGTATAATATAGTACAGTACAGTATAATATAGTACAGTATAATATAGTACAGAGTATAATATAGTACAGTACAGTATAATATAGTACAGAACAGTACAGTATAATATAGTACAGTACAGTATAATATAGTACAGTACAGTACAGTATAATATAGTACAGTATAATATAGTACAGTACAGTATAATATAGTACAGTACAGTATAATATAGTACAGTACAGTATAATATAGTACGGTATAATATAGTACAGAACAGTATAATTTAGTACAGTACAGTATAATATAATACAGCACAGTATAATATAGTACAGTATAACATAGTACAGTATAATATTGTACAGAGTATAATATAGTACGGTATAATATAGTACAGTACAGTATAATTTAGTAGAGTACAGTATAATATAGTACAGTACAGTATAAAATAGTACAGTACAGTATAATATAGTACAGAGTATATTATAGTATACAGTACAGTATAATATAGTACAGTACAGTATAATATAGTACAGTACAGTATAATATAGTACAGTAGAGTAAAATATAGTACAGTACAGTATAATTTAGTACAGTACAGTACATTATAATATAGTATAGTATAGTATAATACAGTACAGTATAATATACTACAGTACAGTATAATATAGTACAGTACAGTATAATTTAGTACAGTACAGTATAATATAGTACAGTACAGTATAATATAGTATAGTATAGTATAATACAGTACAGTATAATATACTACAGTACAGTATAATATAGTACAGTACAGTATAATATAGTACAGTACAGTATAATATAGTACAGTGCAGTATAATATAGTACAGTGCAGTATAATATAGTACAGTACAGTATAATATAGTACAGTACAGTATAATATAGTACAGTACAGTATAATATAGTACAGTATAATATAGTAGCCTACAGTACAGTATAATTTAGTACAGTACAGTACATTATAATATAGTATAGAACAGTATAATACAGTACAGTATAATATAGTACATTACAGTATAATATAGTACAGTACAGTATAATTTAGTACAGTACAGTATAATATAGTACAGTACAGTGCAGTATAATATAGTACAGTACAGCATAATATAGTACAGTACAGTACAATATAGTACAGTGCAGTATAATATAGTACAGAATATAATATAGTACAGCAAAGTATAATTTAGAACAGTACAGTATAATATAGTACAGTACAGTATAAAATAGTACAGTACAGTACAGTATAATATAGTACAGTACAGTACAGTATAATATAGTACAGTACAGTATAATATAGTAGAGTACAGTATAATATAGTACACTACAGTATAATTTAGTACAGTACAGTATAATATAGTACAGTACAGTATAATATAGTACAGTACAGCATAATATAGTACAGTACAGTATAATATAGTACAGAGTATAATATAGTACAGTACAGTATAATTTAGTACAGTACAGTACAATATAGTACAGTACACTATAATATAGTACAGTACATTATAATATAGTACAGTACAGTATAATATAGTACAGTACAGTATAATATAGTACAGTACAGTATAATATAGTACAGTATAGTATAATATAGTACAGTACAGTACAGTATAATATAGTACAGTATAGTATAGTACAGTACAGCATAATTTAGTACAGTACAGTATAATATAGTACAGTACAGTATAATATAGTACAGTACAGCATAATATAGTACAGTACAGTATAATATAGTACAGAGTATAATATAGTACAGTACAGTATAATTTAGTACAGTACAGTACAATATAGTACAGTACACTATAATATAGTACAGTACATTATAATATAGTACAGTACAGTATAATATAGTACAGTACAGTATAATATAGTACAGTACAGTATAATATAGTACAGTATAGTATAATATAGTACAGTACAGTACATTATAATATAGTATAGTACAATAAAATACAGAACAGTACAGTAAATACAGTACAGTACAGTATAATATAGTACAGTACAGTATAATTTAGTACAGTACAGTATAATATAGTACAGTACAGCATAATATAGTACAGTACAGTATAATATAGTACAGAGTATAATATAGTACAGTACAGTATAATTTAGTACAGTACAGTACAATATAGTACAGTACACTATAATATAGTACAGTACATTATAATATAGTACAGTACAGTATAATATAGTACAGTACAGTATAATATAGTACAGTACAGTATAATATAGTACAGTATAGTATAATATAGTACAGTACAGTACATTATAATATAGTATAGTACAATAAAATACAGAACAGTACAGTAAATACAGTACAGTACAGTATAATATAGTACAGTACTGTATAATTTAGTACAGTACAGTATAATATAGTACAGTACAGTACAGTATAATATAGTACAGTACAGCAAAATATAGTACAGTACAGTATAATATAGTACAGTACAGTATAATATAGTACAGTACAGTATAATATAGTACAGTACAGTACAGTATAATATAGCACAGTAGAGTATAGTATAGTACAGTACAGTATAATATAGCACAGTACAGTATAATATAGTACAGTACAGTATAATATAGTACAGTACAGTATAGTACAGTACAGTATAATATAGTACAGTACAGTATAATATAGTACAGTACAGTATAATATAGTACAGTACAGTACATTATAATATAGTACAGTACAGTATAATATAGTACAGTACAGTATAATATAGTACAGTACAGTATAATATAGTACAGTACAGCATAATATAGTACAGTACAGTATAATATAGTACAGTACAGTATAATATAGTACAGTACAGTATAATATAGTATAGTATGGTACATTATAATATAGTATAGTACAGTATAATACAGTACAGTACAGTATAATATAGTACAGTACAGTATAATATAGTACAGTACAGTATAATATAGTACAGTACAACATAATATAGTACAGTACAGTATAATATAGTACAGTACAGTGTAATATAGTACAGTACAGTACATTATAATATAGGATAGTACAGTATAATACAGTACAGTACAGTATAATATAGTACAGTACAGTACAGCAACCATCTCCATTCTATCGGCTACTTCCTCAGTCTTAGCAAGGATGTCTTTCCCAACTTGTTCTAGTTTGGCAACCACCAAGGCTCCAGCTTCATCTATTTTCATCCCTGGGGAACTCGTTCCCCTATGGTTAGCAATCTCCTCTTTCACCTTGACTATGCAGTCAGGGCAATACCAGCAATAGCCTTCATGCTTTACGGCAGTTTGCAACATCCTAAACGCTGCAATGGTCAGGCCTGCATCACCCATATCCTTCATCCCCCTGCAGTAATCACATCATATCATATCCCTCATGGTTGTTGTTGTTGTTGTTGGGGGTGGTGCAGACTGTGTACAGATCTACATCTATTTAAAGATAAAGAAAAAAACGGTACTTAGCTGCCCTCTGCTGGTTTTAACCTCCCCTGTTGCCTTTAGGGTTGTCTTCTGTTTTCTTCTCTTCTTTTTTTTCAGTTCACTTTGGTGGTTTGTCAGTATTTATGTGTTATCTCTATGTACACTGCATTTTGCTATAAATAACGGATTTTATACACCCACTCAGTCCTGTGGAAACACAGAAAAAGAAAAGAACACTTTCTTTGGGGCGGAAATAGAATGCCTTTTAGGATAGCCAAGCTTGTTTATTTTTCTTATTTTAACTATTATTTCCTTATACTTTCTTTTCCAGTTCTCATCAATGACTACACCTACTCCCCGACTTATGACGGGGCTAGAGACCGACTGAGGCAGGTCGTAAGTCGAGTAGGTCGTAAATCGGGGAGGAGCTGTATATCTCTTTGTGCTATCACTGTGTACACTGTATCTCCCTGTGAATGGTGTATTGTAGGCACAGTTTCAGTCCTTGAGAAAGGACAAAACCGAAATAAAATTAAAAGTCTCTGTGGCACCTGTAACACGACTTGGTCTCTGCTGGCAGTGGTGCCCCACCAGTTATTTACAACCTCTTCGACGGTCACTGATGACACTATGAACTGATTTAACTAAAGGCACAGTACTACACTCCCTGGTTGGCCTTTATCACAGCCGTGACCACAACTCCGTAAAAAAATAAAATAAAAGTTTTGTCATATGGCAATGATTTTGTGGTTGTAGGCCTCCTGACCTGGGCTGTACCTCCAACTCGGTGGAGAATGAGTTTTCAAAATTACAATCGCTTCTAGCATTAAAAATCCTACATCGATTTACACTTTCACATCACTAAGACGATCTTGATGTTCTTATGTCATCACTGTCCAATTTCTGCCGCTCAACAATGAAGGCCCGAATGCCGAACACGCTTTGTTAAAGAGACGCAACACGACCTGACCCGCAACGACCACAGGAAAAAATACTACAGTACTGTACAGCACAGTATAATATAATACAGTATAGTATAATATAGTACAGTATAGTATAATATTGTACAGTACAGTATAATATAGTACAGTACAGTATAATATAGTACAGTACAGTATAATATAGTACAGTACAGTATAATATAGTATACAGTACAGTATAATATAGTACAGTATAGTATAATATAGTGCAGTACAGTAAAGTACAGTATAGTACAGTACAGTATAATATAGTACAGGGGCTGGATACTCAAAAACATTTATGGGACTGTATGTCGTTGTGTACCCTGTAACTGGACTTACAGTCTCAGATTGGCATACTCAAAACACAGATGGTATACTCATAACAAATATTTGACATCGAACTCCTTAAGTTAAGGCGCGTAACTTACACCAGCTCCCGAGGTTGTGTAACACTCTCAACCCGGATGTAGTAGTGACTAATTCCCTATTGTATAAAAAATAATAATAATATATGTTGGAATAATGCTTGTTAGACTTGTTTTATCATAGAATAATGAAGAAAATGTTTTGTACACCAACATACTGAAATATAATATTTCACTTTGTCTTTTTGGTAACTTTTTTGTTGCCATAATAAGTGGCTTGAGTGTTTGTACTTGTCTCAGTTTGGAAGAAACGCATCTTTGTCTTCTTACAAATTATAGAGTATTTCTTACCAAAACAGAAGGTTTGCATTGTTCACACTTAGGGTAAAAATATGTTTTATGACTGAGTAAACTTGCAGATAGAACTTATTAATGTTGTATAGTCGTAAATATCCCCCAGTAATGAAAGCCAAATATGAGGTCAAGTGAACATTCCTGCCAAGACTTCACCTTGTTTTTCTAATATTCAACCAATAGTCTTAGCCTATTTTCTTATGTATATGGCTTATGATAACATGAAAGGCTATAAATTTCCATAGGGTAGCCAAATTTAAATGATATTAGGCGTAAAATATGGATAACAATTAACTTGAGTGATAGGGGCCTATATAACTGCTTTTTGTCTTAAGCAAATAAATGTTTAAACGTGGGGCCTACTTAATTTAGTTGGAACATGAGGATTATTTAAATAAGAAATTATACCAATAGGTTATAGGTTAGATAGGTTTGGTTTGGTTATGTTATGGTATGTTAGGTTAGCTTAGAGAATGTGGACATGGTTTTTTGGCGAGTGTCAGGACGTCAGTGAGACACTTTGTCTAGCAGCTACCTTAGGCCTAGTTCCAGACTTTCCTTGAACATTATCATAGGTAGAGTATTAATTTAAGAAAATTTACGGCTAATCCGATATATTTTCAGGTTTTAAATTGTTTTTTGTATGAACTTGAAGACAATTCAGACCAAATGTCCCCAACATTGAAAGGAAAACACCAGGGTCTAGGCTAAATGAGTAATTTAAGAGAAGTAATTTGTCATTTAGGTTCGGCAAGGCTATGCTATCAATAACCAATTTATTTGAATTTGCCCAGAATAGCGTATACTTCAGCCTCACTGAAATTAGGCCGTCTCTTCTTGGCTGGTGGTCCTTCCATGTTTACAAAATAATATTATATGCGTCGCTCTCAGCTGATTTCTCCTTCTCTTGTGATTGGTTGATGATTTTGTTAACTGAGCGCTTATTGGCCAACTAGCTCCTGCACTGACATCTACCTTCCGACAAGAGAACTTAATTTACAGGGTAAACACTAGAGTTATGAAAACTTGCGAAAGGCTTACGGAACTGGAATTAAATTTTGAGTATGTTAAATTTACGGTACAGTAAAGATTCGACAATATATGGTACTGTATCATGCTAAAAGACGCAACTTATGAGGTGTTTTGAGTATCCAGCCCCAGTACAAAATAATACAGTACACTACAGTACAGTATAATATAGTACAGTACAGTATTGTACAGTGCAGGATACAGTATAATATAGTACAGTACAGTATTGTCTAAAATGCTGCTTACTGTACTCGCTATTTATAGCAATACGTAACTGAACGAAGCACACTGG
>NW_024743744.1:0-30862 GCF_018991925.1 Homarus americanus
GAGGCAGTAGGGAGTGAGTGGTGGGGAGGTGGAGGTGGTGCTGTAGGAGGTGATCGGCGGGGGGGGAGTGGTGTTGTGCTATTGTCGAGTCTAATTTTGCACTTGTTGCTGATGGCAGCGTGAGGGCCTTTGCAGTTGCAGCATTTTGTTACCGTGGCAGTGCAGTTTCGGTATGAGTGGCCTTGATTGGCACACTTTGAGCAAGTTATTGTATTACTGCAACGGTTGGTGTTGTGCCCGAATTGATAGCAATTAAAACATTGGTGTACCTGTATGTAATGTTGAAATTCAATGTCTCTTGAGGGGATGATATTGCTGCCGATTTTAATTCCGTATGATTTTAATTTGATGGCGTCAGTTTGAGTAGCCGTAGTGATTTTTAACATGGGGAGAGTTCCCATCCGGGCTGCATATGTCATTTGGGGGGTGTTTTGTGAGTTGAGTTCTGTCAATAGGTTAGGGTTGTCAAAGATCTGAGGAATGACTTTCCTACATATGAGGGTGCATTTTGCGCGGTATTCGGGTGAACTGAGGACCGTTAGGCCATTGTCCCTCAGTCTATTGTTCACTGCTGGGGAGTGGAATAGGTCGGCATCTTCATCAGTTTGTACAAATATTTTGACAATGTCGTCATTGGTGAAGGAACGGATCTGAAATATACATGTCAGCTGGAAAATAAGTGAGGCGAGGTCGGTGCACGGTTGGATGGTACGGTCCACTTTGATTTTAATTGAAGGCATGTTACCTGTTTGATTTGGAGATTTATGGAGATCTCCCCTAACAGTCCCTAATTTCCTGCGCCCCTCACGTAGGGGAGGCCCTGCACTATCACAGGGGTCCCCAGGCGAATCGGCAGGCTGTGCTGTCCCTCCACCCTTCACACAAACACGCACTAGCGAGGTGTGGGGGACAGAGGGCGTTTCCAGACGAATACTCCCCTGTACGTCAGCTGACAGGGGAATAGGTCCTTTCACGGCACGGAAGAGAAGGATTAGAGTAGAAGAAAAAGGTCTGAAAACTCACTGCCGACTCTCTCTTCACACCAAGCCCCTCAGCAGCATACGGGGTTCCTAAGGGAGGTCCGATACTGTAGGAGAGGCTCAATGTGTTGATTGAATCAACAGAATTGTCAGTAGGAAAATGGCGGTTAGGAGCTTGGGTTTTCCAGGGTACGTGGGAAGGTGGGATAGGTCCAATGTCTAGCCAATCAGCTGTGACTGTTCCTTCTCCGGCTTCCACTTCGCTCTGACTTCTACTGCTCCTGATTGCGACTGCTCCCGACTGCGACTGGCGACTCACTCATGAGTAATCGCGAAAGAAAGAAGAAAGAAAAATGCTAGTGACAGGGGGGAAGGAGGTTCAGAGGAAGAATAAAGGGAGGATGGAAGTGAATTTTAGAAGGAGAGAACAGGTGCAGTGGCTAAACACCGCTTGCGTGAGGGGGTAGGCAAAATGCCCTGAGGGTGCAACCACAACAACAATCAGGACGAGGCAGAGGGAGGGCGGGAGCAGGTCCGAGCAAGCAAAGGGCCAACGCAGGTGTTCTGATTGTCGTCTTAGCTCGGGCAGTGTTGGCAGAGCGTAGGAAGAACCGCCCCGCCACGGCGGCGGCGCAAGCCGAGAAACGCAAGTGGACGGACGCACAGGCACACACGATCAAAGCAAACAGAGAAGGTGAAAATATAGAAATTTTGCTAGTCGTAGGGTTGTTTGGATAAAGATGAAGGTAAAGTCTTTGAGCTATGTCAAAGAGGAACGGAGCGAGTTGGAGGAAGGGTTTTGAATCTTTGAGCTTGAAATGTCAAAGTATTCATAGTAAGGAAGGATGAGCGTATCGTAGGAGAGTTTTTAGTAATAGCAGCAGACAGATTTGAGCTTTTTTGTCAAATTATGAACGGAGACGAGAATGAGATATAGGCTGAATGGTTTCAGTCTTGAGTTAGGTCGATTTTATTGAGAATTGGATGTCACAGACGTTGGGTATGTTTTAATTTGTTTCTGAGAGTTGTGGGTCTTTCAGCTATGTCAGAGAGAAATGGAGAGAGTTGGAGGAAGAGTTTTGAATCTTTGAGCTTGAAATGTCAAAGTATTCGTAGTAAGGAAGGATGAGTGTATCGTAGGAGAGTTATTTAGTAATAGCAGGGACAGATTTGAGCTTTGTCAAATTGTGAACGGAGATGAGAGTGAGATATAGGTTGTTTGGTTTCAGTCTTGAGTTAGGTCGATAATGTTGACAGTGGCTGGTATAGAGGTTGGGTATGTTTGATTTGGTTTTGGAGAGTTGTGGTGTTATGAGAGGCTTTGTCTGGCGGGGGTGGGGGAGTTTGTGTTTGGGGATTGGCGGGGGTGGAGGTTGTATGTTGAGTTGAGGTGAATTACTTTTTTGCTTCGGGGGGGTTGTTGTGTGAGTGTGTATGCGTTTGCGTGGAAATGTAGTAAGGGGAGAGGGGGAGGGTTAGGATAATTGATATAAGGTCAGGTATGGTTCGGTTGTCGGGAGGAGGGGGGAGGAGAGGAGAGGAGAGGGGAGGCGAGGAGAGGAGAGAGGGGGCTGGAGGTTGTTAAGACTTATAGTATGGAAGGATTCCTTTAGGTGATATGATTTGTGCTGTTAATGAATAGTTGCGCTGAGTCATAGGTTTTTTTTTTTTTTTTTTTTTTTTTTTTTTTTTTTTTTTTAGGAGGGTCGAAGTGTTAGAAAGGTCGTGTATATTAAGTTTTTTCTTTTGGGAGATTGAAGGTGTTGATTAGTGATTGGATAGTGAGTTAGGCTTTTTTTTTTTTTTTTTGGAGGATGAGAAGATTGTGGGAAGTGTTTTTCTTTTGGGAGGATTGAAGGTGTTGATTAGTGATTGGATGGAGAGTTAGCATTTTTTTTTTTTTTTATAGGAGGGATTGTGAGTAAGGTTGGGTGGGTTAAGTTTTTCTTTTGGGAGGATTGTAGGTTTTGTTAGTAGTTGGCAGAGTTGGGTTAATCATTGCATTCTTTCTTCCCTTTGGCTAGTAAAGGACTTCTGCAATTGCGGTAGGCTCTTGCAGGTATTGTGAGTTCTGGCCCCATTCTTGAGGGAGAGGGTTTGTGTACAGGTACATTGCACCCCTCCCCGACCTTATTGGCTAAAGGAGGCGTTCAATGTCGTCTGCAATTTGGTACCGTTTTTATTAGGTAACATTCTTGAGGGAGAGGGCTTGCGTACAGGCACTGTGGAACTCTCCCCGACCTTATTGGCTAAGGGAAACGTACATGTCATCCGAGTTAGTATGGGATGGGTAAGTTAGGTATTTGTTTTGGGAGGAGTGATAGGGTGTGGTTAGTTAATGGTAGAATGGTTATTTTTTATTTTGTGTGGGATTGCTAGTAATGGCTGGGTGTGTTAGGTTTTTATTTTGGGAGGAGTGATAGGGTGTGGTTAGTTAGTGGTAGAATGGTTATTTTTTATTTTGTGTGGGATTGCTAGTAACGGCTGGGTATGTTAGGTTTTTATTTTGGGGGGATTGTTAGGGTCTTTTTGGGGGGGGGGAGAGTGTTAGTGCAGGTTGAGTGGGTTAGTTTTTTTTTTTTTTTTTTTTTTTTTTTTGAGTGGTCTTGAGTTTGAGTTGGTGGCGTGGGGTTTGGAGTGAGGGGGGAGGAGGGAATCGTTGGGTGAGGGTTAAGGAGAGGTTAGGTTTAATTTGGGGGGGAATTTTTTTTTTTTTGGGTGTGGTTATAGGGAAGTTATTAATACAAGGGAGGTGGGAGGGGAGTGTTTGGTCTGTTTAGTATGGAGGGATTTCTGTCTCTGAATCTGCGTGGGAGTATGATGTTGTCGAAATAATCCTCCCATTGAGGGTAATTAGTGAGGAGTGATTCTATTTGTTTGTCACCTAGTTGTCTCCAGTAGATGTTAAGTGGGGGGACGGAGCTGAGTTCATGTAAATGACTATTTCGGGTGAAGGATGACCAGTGTGTGTTATGGATGAATCTTAGTGCTTTGTTTTGAATGACTTGAAGTTTCTTGGCGCTTGATGGTGGTGCTAGCTGGAGTGTGTTAGGTGCATAAGTCAATAGTGGGCGTATGAGGGCTTTGAATAGGTGTGTTTTGGTTTTGATTGATGCGGTTCTGAATCTGTATATATTCCCGAGTGTTTTGTTTGCGATCAAAGCCTTCATATTGGTGTGTAGTGTCATGGTGAGGGTGTCGTTGAATGTGACTCCTAGGATTGTGTTTGTTCGTTTGATAGTTATAGGTGAAGGGTAGGCGATGTAGGGGTTTAGGTAAATGTGACGTGGTTGTCGTCTTTTGGTGCCGAAGTAGGTGATTTGTGCTTTGTTCGGGTTGGTTTGTATTCGCCATCGGAGTTCCCATTGTGTAACTTGTTCGAGTTCCCTGTGTGCTTTGTCTGTTAGGTGATCAAGAGTTCTGTGTCTGACTAGTTGGGTTACATCGTCGGCGTACTGTATTGTCAGAGAGTCGATGTGTAAGGGGTCGGGTAAGTCGTTTGTGTAAAGAATGTATAGTGTTGGGGACAGGACTGATCCTTGTGGGACTCCTGCATGCAGTGTGAAGTGGTCAGAGTAGGCAGGTGTGACTTTTATCCTCATTTTTCTGTCTGTTAGGAAGTTACATAGTAATTGTTGTGATTTTTGAGGGAGGTTAAAATTGGTGCATATCTTGTACTTTAATCCATCGTGCCAAACTGTGTCGAAGGCTTTTTGTACGTCTTTTGTAATGAGTGCTATCTTGTATGCATCTTTGTTCATGTGGAGGTAGTTTGTGATTATATTGAGTGCGTCTTGAGTTGAGTGGTGTGCTCTGAAGCCGAACTGCTTGTAGGACAGTAGTTGTTCATCTTCAAGGTGGTATCTGAGGCGGGTGTTGTATAGTCTTTCAAAAGTTTTGCCTAAGACTTCTAGTATGCTGATCGGTCTGTAGTTTTGAGGATCTGTTGGGTTTTTGTTTGGTTTAGGTATCATGACGGCTGTGGCTGTCTTAAAGAGCTTTGGGAAGTATCCTGTAGCCAGTTGGGTGTTGTAGAGGTATGTAATGGCTGTGATTGTTTCTCGGGGCAGGTGCTTCAGGATTGCTTGACCAATATTGCTGTCACCTGGAGTTTTCTTTTTGGTTTTGTCCAGTGCTTGTGCGACTTCTGTTGGGGTGAAAGGAGCAGTGAGGGTGTGGTCCTGTGTGAGAGTGGAGGTATCTATAGTGTTGTCAGGAGTTGTTCTGTCGTGAAGTGTTTGCATGTGTGTGGTGATGTTGTTTATGTGGTTTAAGATGTACCTTTGTTGTGTGGGGGGGTGTGGGTGGAAAATGTGTTCCCAGTGTTGTTTTAGTGTTTGTGCTACCTCGGCTGGCTCATTGATTTTCCTACCATTTACTAGCAGGTGATCAAAGGGGAGTTTCGCAGTTCCTTTCAGCCTGGCGATCCTTTGCCAAAATTCTCGGGGGTTATGTGTTCTGTGTTCTTGGGCAGCCTCTACGAGTTTTGCCCAGTGAACCTCATGATCTTGACGGAGGCTATGGATGATGTGTGTTCTTAGTGTGGAGATGTCTGTGGAAACTGGTGCTAGGTTAAGTTTGTTTAGTTCGAATCGTGTCCTGTAGCAGTGAAGTAGGCGTTGAGTTCTTATGGAGGGTGTGAAGGAGTATTTTTTCTTGAACCGGTGTTTAGGAATGTGGGTATCTGCTATGGCGGTGATAGTGTTGAAAAGGTGTGTCCAGGTTTCCTCAATCATCCTAGTGGGTTGGTGTTCGAGGTTGAGAGTGTATTGTTGTTCAGAGAGTGTTTTCTTGAAGGCATCCCAATCTGCGTGTTGATACTGGTATTGAGGTGAGGTTGCTGGGAGGAGGATGGGATTGTTGGAGAGGTGAAGAGTGATGGGAATGTGGTCTGAGCCTGATAGGGGGCCGGGAGTGATGTAGTGTTGGAATTGGAGGGCAGGGGTGTTGGTGATGACGATGTCTGGAGTGCCTTTGCCGTGAGCAGCGTAGAATGTGGGGAAGAAAGGGCCAATGTGGTGAAGGTTTTTGTGAGTGACCAAAGCGTGTAGTTGTTGGCCATGGGGGTCGATGCGGTTGTGTTGGAATGCGGTGTGGTGTGCATTGAGGTCGGCCATTAGTATTACAGGTAGGTGTGAGTTGTTAAAGATGGAGTTTAGGTCTGTGAATGGGATACGCGAGTTAGGTCTTGAGTATGTTGTGCAGATGATAATCTGTCCGTGTTGAGTGTAGATCTTGGCGGCCATGAAGTGTTTGAAGGCAAAGTTGGTGATGAATTCGTGTTTCATGGAGGATCTGATGAGGATTGCAACGCCCTCGAATAGTTCGTGGGGTGATTGTCTGCTTGTGTAGCCGAAGTGCTTGATTTTGGTGTCTGTGCATATTGAGTTGAGGAGGAGGATGTCTGGGTTGTGTTCTTGTATGAGGAGAGAGATGGCATGTCTGTTTGAGTGATATGCTCTACAGTTGTATTGCATAATGGTGATCATGTTGTATAATTTGTTACTTATATGAGATTGAAATTCTGGGGTGCAGAGATGAGGTCTAACTTGTCGAGTGACTGTGAGCGAGGTCTGAGTGAGGTGTATGTAGGTGAGGGATGGGCGGTTACGTGACTGTGTGTGTCGGGGAGTCGGGAAGAGGAGTGGAGTGTGCTAGGTTCGTGTCGGGGTTGTTTCCTGTTTTCTTTGGGGTAGTGCCGAATAGATTTACTTTAATTATAGATTTAGTTGGATGTGTGTATTTTATAATTCTTTTGCAGTCAGGTGTGTAGGAAGAAAGGGGGGAGGTGTTTTTCCTCTTAGGCCTAGTGGTCTTGACCACCATTTCAGTGGGGGGATGGGCAGCCATTTTATTCTTGGGAGTCTGAGGTGTTAGGGGAAGATTGGGTTTGGTTCGGAGTTTGGAGGTTCGGGAGTTCATCGTAGTCGTGTGGGAAAAGTCAGGTGTAGGCAAGGTCAAGGTGGAGGGGTCGGGAGGTTTTCGACTGATTACTCCGGGGGGTGAGGTAACAGTAGGTTGGTGAGATAAGTCAGGTGTGGGCATGGCAGAAGTGGAGGGGCGGAGGGAGATTGCAGTGGCTTCTCTGGGGGGAGGGGGTGGCATGCTGGTCCGGTCGGGGATGGGGGCAGTGGGGAAGATGAGGTCGGGACCGGTTCTGAAGGAATCAGGAATGTGTATGGTAGGGAGGCCGTTCTCCCTCAACAAGACCTCTCAACAAGACCTCCTGCTGGACCCGGAACTCTGAAGACCGCCCTCTCCCTTGTACCATTGTTGGCCATCTTCCCGGACCGGACCACCCACGACTGTCATCGTCCACAACAACTCACGAGCGTTCTCGGTTTATCGAGCATTAGCTTGCCCTCCCCACTGGTGGTGTGAGTGACCCACACTCCAGCTGGAGAGCAGTTATAGCGCGATATTCCCGGCGTGGTTTGAGCTCTTTTCCTTCTACTACCATTTTTCCTTTTTCGCTCTGGCCTAGGGACCTGCACCCTCAAAAGTGTATTCGTCCTGCGGTCCCCCCTGTAACTGTTCACCTCCCTCCCAGGAGATTGTGAACACGAAAGGGGGTCGGAGCAAAACCCTCCCCAGCCGAGTCTTTCCAGGAAAACCGTGATCGTGCGGGTCCACCTGGAAAGAGGGTCGCAATCCTTATCCTTCCCAAATAGGCACACTTAGCTCACGTCTATAAGTGAGCAGTCACATACACTAGGAAGTAGGCTTCCCCAATCGGGGCTCCGTGAGAGAAGCTCAGGAACCACTCTACGACCACCAGCTAGTGGGGAGTGCTGTAATTCCTTTGCTGTTTACTCAACCGGAATAGGTAGGATCTAAAACAACAACAACAACAACAACAACAACAACAACAACCCGGTTATGGAGCGCGTACGCCCTCCTAACCGCGATCCCCGCCTGAACCGCCAACCTGACGACCCGAACCACGACAGGCTTCGCACAGAGAAAGCAGACCAGTTACGCGCCTTCAACGAAGCCCTGAAAAGCAGGAACTCTGCCACCACCTCCAACAACTCCACCACCACCACCACCTCCACCACCACCACCACTGCTACCGCTACTGAGGACAACTGGACGAAGGTAGAAAATAAGAAACGCCGACGTGCCTTTTCGGGAAACGATTGCCGTCAAGCAGCCCCCAAGGCACCCATCACCACCACCAGCTCACCTCCAACGACACTGCCAAAATTCCGGATCACGAAAACGGACGCAAAAACAACATATGCCGCCGTCACAGAGATGGAAAAGCAAAACCCACTGGCCAAGTTCTCAGTGCGGCCCAACCTAAAGGGGGAGATGATCGTTCACCCCAAAGACAAGAACTCCGCCACCACCCTCGACACTTACCTACAAAACACCACCACCATTACTTCAACCAAGCTAGACCCCGCCCAGAAACTGATGAAGTCGGTAGTCCTCCGGTACCCAAAGGAACTACCTCTCGAACCCCTGGAGAACCACCCGAAGATCCTAAAAGCCGAGAGATGCTCTCCCCTGTCCGACAAGACGGCCACCACGAAACAAGTCCTCATAACGCACTACGGCTCACCCCCAGCACCATAGACCTCAAAACCTGGGGGATCTACGAAGTGAGGCCCTTCGTCCCAGAGCCCCTGCGATGCTTCAGATGCCAGAAATACGGGCACCATCAGACAAGGTGCACGTACAGGGAAATCTGCGCAGTCTGCGCACAGAAGCACGGCACACAGTCCTGCCTCACCAAGCTGAAAAATGGGGAAAAAATTGTCCCCAAGTGTGCCAACTGCGGGGGCAAACACCACGCCTGGAATCCTGGATGCTCCGAGAGAACAAAGAGGGTCCAGGCAAACCGACCAGCAGCAAGACCGGCCCCCACCGCCTACACACCAGCCCCACCAAGTACCTTCGTGTGGGGAACCCAAAGGCCCAAACAACTAAGACAACCTCCTCAGCCAGTCAACACCCAAAGTGCAGCCCAGTTTCCGGGCCTCACTACAGCCACACCTCAGCCACCCAAGCAGCAGACAACGACAACCACGAGAAAGACAAAAGAAGCACACACCAAGGCACCAGGAGGAATGATACACATATCAGACCTAGCCAAGGTACTGACATCCTTCGCGGAGGGCCTAGCCGGACTACTGGGCCACAAGATCCAACCCACACAGCTCCAAATACTCATGGGGAGCGTCCTCGGGCAAGTCGCCACAGCTCCAGCCACCTCAGTGCAGGAAGCCACGCCGGTCCTCACACGAGTGACAGCTGAGGTACACTCTACACCGAAGAAGGCCACCAGAGAACCCAAGACACCGACAGCTCCCAAGATACCGACAGCTCCCAGAAAGAAACTGGACGTTTCAACTCCCCTGAACCGAACCACGGCCCAGAAGGCAAAAACCACAGAACACGAAGACATGGACCTGATTCAGTTGGAATCGAACTTGGACATCTCCATCGAGGACCACCAGAAGTCCCCGATGAAACAGTGGTGGAAAACGTCAGCACCCTGAACATCCTAACATGGAATGCTCAGGGCATCAAAAACAAGAAACACCTCCTACAAGAAGCAGCAGCCAAGGACAAGCTTGACATCATACTCCTACAAGAAACACTTCTACAAGAACACCACTGTTTCAAATTCAGCGGTTACAAGACATACAGGAGGCATTTCACGCAGGCGTCAACAAGAGGATGTATGATCTTGGTCAAGTCAAGCATACCCTCCGCCGATGTCACGCAGCAATTTCCATGTGGGGAAAACATCGAGACACAGGCCGTCAAAGTAACCCTCCAAGAACGGGAATTAACTGTTCACAACATCTACAAGAATCCAAGGGGCTCGCTGGAGGTTACTCAATTATTTGCTTCGGCCACTGACCACGCCACACTCATAGGAGGGGATTTCAACGCACATCATCCCTTCCTAAGCTCGGCAAGCCCCACCAATGAAGACGGCCTACACCTATACACCACCTTTCAAGATACACCCGAGATCTGCCTCCTGAACACCGGAGAGCCCACCCACACTAGGGGAGGAAGGCTAGATCTAACCTTCGTCTCCAGTGCACTACAGCCTTCGGCCTCCTGGCAGATACACCCCACGCTGACCAGTGACCACTTCGCCACCCTAACAACGCTGAAGGTGAACAAACTCCCCACTCCACCCCCCCTGAGATGGAGATACAACACTCAAAAGGCAGACTGGGGACTCTTCAAGAAACACCTGGCTAAGTGGCGCGAAAAATCACAGCCGGCCGGCGCAGCACCCGCGGATGAGACAACCCTCCACCACCAATTGGTCGAGGCGTTTCACCTAGCGGCAGAAGAGGCTATCCCAAAAACAAAACCCACATCAAGACAGTACAATGATTACTGGTACTACTGTCCCAGGGTGAAAGAACTCAACCACAGAGTGAACATGGCCCGAAGAAACTACAGGAGACATCCCACGGCAGCAAACAGACATCTCCTGCAAGTCATAGTCAAGGATACCAGGGAAGAGAAGGAAGAAATTAAAAACGCAAGCTGGCTCAAGTGGTGCTCCGAACTGAACGAGCACACCACCCTTGGCAAGATGTGGGCCCAGATCCGAAGGGCATCTGGGAAGGCAACACCACCACCACCAACTCATCCCAACCCAGAAGAGGAAGCCGAGAGACTTGCAAAACTGTTCTCTGACCGAGCAGCAACGAAGAACCCCCCGAGACAGGCGGAGGAGACACAACGGCGTCTGCGACAGGTCAGACTCCAGATGATCCAAGAGGCCTGCAACAGTGAAGATGACACTGACAGACCATTCAACCAGCAAGAACTCCAGAAGTCGCTAAAACGAAGCAAGGATACAGCTCCAGGGGCCGACAGGATAACCTACTCCATGCTCTCTCATGCCGGTACAGCCGGACACGAGGCTCTGCTGCAAGCCATCAATGCTTCGTGGAGAGCACAAAGACTCCCACCGGAATGGAAGAAGGCAGATATACAGCCCATTCCGAAGCCCAGAGAACCAGACAAGCCGAGGCCCATCTCCCTTCTCAGCTGCATAGCGAAGACCGGAGAAAGAATGGCTCTCAACCGACTCAAGTGGAAAGTAGGCAGCCCACACCCTCACATCTTTGCTTACACCGAGAACACCGGCACAGGCAACAACATCGCCGAGATACTCAGCACAGTGGACAATAAACCAGCTCTGGTGGTCTTCCTCGACCTGGAGAAAGCCTTCGAACTAGCAAATCCATTGGCCATTACAACTACGCTCGCTAAAAAAGGCGTCAAAGGAAGGTTGCTGGGGTGGATCCAGAACTACCTCACACAGAGAGAAGCACGAGTACGCTTTCAGGGAGCAACCTCAAGCGACAGGGTCCATGAAAACGGAACCCCACAAGGAGGCATCCTCAGTCCAATGCTGTTCAACGTCCTGATGGAAAATCTAGTCAAACTTCCCTTCAGACAAACAGCCAAGCTCCTATGCTATGCAGACGACTTACAGCTTATAGTAAGAGGATCGAACAGACTAGCCAACACGCAACACGCACTCCAACTTATAGAAGAGGAGTGCAACAGACTTGGACTCAAGATAAATCCAGCCAAGTCGAAAGCGGTGGCCATCTGCACAGACACACCAGACAAGACGCTCTCCATACAAAACACGCCGGTAGTCTGGACCAACGCCCACCAGTGTCTTGGAATCTGGTTTGACCAGAAACTCACCTTCAAGCCGCAACTCGAGTATCTCAGGCACAGGACGAAGAGCAGACATAATATAATGAGGTCGCTCACCAGCAAATCCGCAGGAGCAAACCTTCATGTGCTCAAAGCCTACTACACAGCCGCCATCAGATCGCTGGTAGATTACAGCGCTCCAGCACTCATTGGACTGAGAGAAGACCAAATAGCTAAGCTAGAAGTCATTCAAAACAATGCTCTCAGGACCATGCTCGGAGCACCCATGTGGACCAGAATTTGCAATCTGCAAATGGAAACCGAGCTACCACCCCTGGCAGTACGAGTCAAGCAGGTGACAGCCGGTCTCCTCGCCAAAATCTGCAGAGCAGACAAGCCCACAGCTGCCAAGATTCGAATCAGTGCCTCCCTCCACCTCGACCACAGAGTGCGAGGGGCCACCTGGTCGCACGAGGCAAGCGAGGCCATCCGACACCTGCAAGCAGAAACACTCGTCAAGAACAACCAAGACACACGAGACAATGGTTACACTGTTCCTCCACCATGGAGCCCTCCACCAGCCACACTCAAATTCACCGACCTCGGCGACAGTAAAGCCAACCTCCAGAAGGAGGACCTCCAAAAAATATCTCTCCAAGCCATAGCCACCGAGACACCGGCTGATGCAGCATCATACTTCACAGACGGCTCGGTGGACCCAAAACATCATAGATCCGGAGCGGCCTTGTACACCCAAGGTCAGACCCTCCGATGGAGACTTTCCAATGACTGCTCCACCCTACAAACAGAACTGGTAGCAATCTCAAAGGCCATACAACACGCTGCAACACAACACAACAAGTCCATCATAATTCACACGGACTCGAAATCAGCCATGCAGGCGCTGCAACACAGTCAACCAAGAGACAACGTCCACATCATCACCTCGATCCTCGCACAGCTACAGGAATTCCAAAGCCAACACCGACCAGTCGTCTTACACTGGATTCCCAGTCATGTAGGGATCGGAGGAAACGACGTGGCAGACGAAGCAGCCAAGGCAGCTACACGTTCCAGTAGCGTACACATCCAAGTTCCAGCAAGTGTGCAACAGATCAAGAATCACCTCAGAAAGACTACCAAGCTCCACATCAAAAAGAGCTTCCTTCATGCACTCAACGCTGGTTCCCAATCAGCCAAATGGTACCTGGCGGCCACAAAAGGGGAACCACCTTTCACAGACAAGAAAACTCCAAGACAAACCCAAGTCAGCCTTCACCGACTACGACTAGGGTACAAGTGCTCCTGGCAGATGATCGGAAACGACGTCATGGAATGCACCTACTGTCAGGAGCCAGCAGCCAACCCACTTGAACACTATCTCCTCGATTGCGAGGTCACACAAAGCCTCCGAGACAGAACTCAAATCTCCCAAGAAACACACACAACACCAGCGGCCACTCTAACCCGAAAGGCCCACACAGACCACATTCACCACCTACTCCGGGTCATCACACGATACCCACCACCCAGATAGCTTAGAAAGCATCCTCTCCCAGCAAGTGCGGACCCCGGTTCGGGGGGCGCGCCACTCCGAGGCTGACCACGTCCAAGAGTGGGGGCCGGTGGTAAGCGTCCACTGATCAGGGGTCCGCTCACACTTGCAACCTGCAGTATCCCTCCAATCTGCAGGTGGGACCACCTCCAATCCCAATCCGGTCTGGCTGCTCCTGGAGCTCCAGCCGGAACCACCAAACGGGCCGCCTATAGGCAAAGGCCCGTGTCGGACTACGGTCCGACAATCTATACAACAACAACAACAACCGGGCCGCCCACTTATCACATCGCTCCTGAACCAAGAAGACCTCTCAACAAGACCTCCTGCTGGACCCGGAACCTTGAAGACCGCCCTCTCCCTCGTGCCATTGTTGGCCATCTTCCCGGACCGGACCACCCACGACTGTCATCGCCCACAACAACTCACGAGCGTTCTTGGTTTATCGAGCATTAGCTTGCCCTCCCGGCGTGGTTTGAGCCCTTTTCCTTCTACTACTATTTTTCCTTTTTCGCTCTGGCCTAGGGACCTGCACCCTCAAAAGTGTATTCGTCCTGCGGTCCCCCCTGTAACTGTTCACCTCCCTCCCAGGAGATTGTGAACACGAAAGGGGGTCGGAGCAAAACCCTCCCCAGCCGAGTCTTTCCAGGAAAACCGTGATCGTGCGGGTCCACCTGGAAAGAGGGTAGCCATCCTTATCCTTCCCAAATAGGCACACTTAGCTCACGTCTATAAGTGAGCAGTCACATACACTAGGAAGAAGGCTTCCCCAATCGGGGCTCCGTGAGAGAAGCTCAGGAACCACTCTACGACCACCAGCTAGTGGGGAGTGCTGTAATTCCTTTGCTATTTACTCAACCGGAATAGGTAGGATAAAAAAAAAAATAAAAAAAAAATAAAAAAACCCGGTTATGGAGCGCGTACGCCCTCCTAACCGCGATCCCCGCCTGAACCGCCAACCTGACGACCCGAACCACGACAGGCTTCGCACAGAGAAAGCAGACCAGTTACGCGCCTTCAATGAAGCCCTGAAAACTAGGAACTCTGCCACCACCTCCAACAACTCCACCACCACCACCACCTCCACCACCACCACCACTGCTACCGCTACTGAGGACAACTGGACGAAGGTAGAAAATAAGAAACGCCGACGTGCCTTTTCGGGAAACGATTGCCGTCAAGCAGCCCCCAAGGCACCCATCACCACCACCAGCTCACCTCCAACGACACTGCCAAAATTCCGGATCACGAAAACGGACGCAAAAACAACATATGCCGCCGTCACAGAGATGGAAAAGCTAAATCCTCTGGCCAAGTTCTCAGTGCGGCCCAACCTAAAGGGGGAGATGATCGTTCACCCCAAAGACAAGAACTCCGCCACCACCCTCGACACTTACCTACAAAACACCACCACCATTACTTCAACCAAGCTAGACCCCGCCCAGAAACTGATGAAGTCGGTAGTCCTCCGGTACCCAAAGGAACTACCTCTCGACCCCCTGGAGAACCACCCGAAGATCCTAAAAGCCGAGAGATGCTCTCCCCTGTCCGACAAGACGGCCACCACGAAACAAGTCCTCATAACGCACTACGGCTCACCCCCCAGCACCATAGACCTCAAAACCTGGGGGATCTACGAAGTGAGGCCCTTCGTCCCAGAGCCCCTGCGATGCTTCAGATGCCAGAAATACGGGCACCATCAGACAAGGTGCACGTACAGGGAAATCTGCGCAGTCTGCGCACAGAAGCACGGCACACAGTCCTGCCTCACCAAGCTGAAAAGTGGGGAAAAAATTGCCCCCAAGTGTGCCGATAAGATGGGTCTCCTTGAGGAAGGTTATTACTGCGTCACTTATGGTGACATTATCTTGCAATAGGTTGGGTACAGTCAGCACGAAGCCTTGCTCGGCAGCTAGGATCACCAGCTGCCGGCGCTCTGGTTCGTACTGGCTGCAATCAGTCAGAATATGTCTGATGGAGAGAATTAGGTTACAAGTGGCACAGATAGGTGGGAAGGAATTGTCAAGATAGGCCCCTAGGTGGGTCAGATAGGTACAGTTCAGCCTTAATCTGGCGAGAACGACCTCTTCCCTCCTATTCTTTCTATATGCTGAGGGCCAGTTTCCTATATTAGTCTTCCAGGTGTTGTGGAGATCCAACCTAGTCCATTCAAGTTGCCACTTTCCAAATGTATATGTCTTCCCCAAGGAGAGACACGACTGAGTCTCCCAGGGTACATTGGTTGTCTCCCCGAGACCCACAGTCGCTCTTGCTAATCTGTCTGCCTGTTCATTGCCCCAAATGTTACAATGCCCAGGCACCCACACCAGCACAATATTCTTGGCACACTCATGTAATTTATTAATAATGTTGCCCTGTATCTCATTGCTGGTAGTATTACCACCTTGAATTGCTTTAAGAGCTGACATGGAATCTGAAATTACAGCGACATCATTGACATTGCTTGTTATTGCAATGTCAATGGCTCTACTTATTGCGAACATTTCTGCAGAGAATATGGTTGTATGCCGCGGCAGGCGGGCGCTCCACTCCCCGTCTCTGCTCCAGATACCGGCTCCGACGTTGTCTTCAGTCTTGGACCCGTCGGTGTACACGTGAGTATAGGCGCTGAATCCTTCAAGAAATTGATAGAAAAGTTGCCTCAGGAGCTCAGGATGAAAGTCATTCTTCGCTCCCGGAAGCCACGATGTTTCCACATGGAAGTTGGGGTTCTCCCATGGCGGACACAACGGTGGAACGTATCTATCAACGTCTTCGAAATGGATACCAGCACCCTGGCACAAGGTCTGGAGGCGGACAACCGAGGACGGGGACCAACGCAGCTGCAGGAAACGGAATTTAGCAACAGCACACCAACCTGGGTGGTCTGTGCCGCGCTTCCTAGCCGTAGTCAACCCGTACCTTAGCGTCAACATGTCCCTCCTGATGTGAAGTGGAGGGACGTGGGCCTCAACCTCTAGTTTACCTACACGTGTACACCTGTAGGCACCCAGACATAGACGAAGACATCGGTTCTGTATTCTGGTTAGCTTTGCGAGTGTGGTGTTGCATGCCGAAGCATACAACTGGCATCCATAATCAAGTTTTGATCTGATCAGGGTCTTATACACCATTAATAAAGATTTCCTATCGGCTCCCCATGTAGTACCTGATAAAACTTTCAGGATGTTTGTGACTTTAAGACATTTACTTTCAAGTTCGTTAATGTGGTTTTTCCACGTTAATTTCCGGTCAAAATGAACACCAAGAAATTTTACTGAAGTCTGAATTTTAATAGGAGTATCATTTAATTTTAATACTGGATTACTAATGTTACGTTTCTTAGTGAAGACTACTCCTACTGTCTTCTCAACTGAAAACCTAAATCCCCATTGTATTGCCCACTGTTCCACGGCTTTTAGGCCAGCCTGCACCCTTTGTGCAGATAGCCTCTCAGCTCGAGAGGAGCGCCAGATTGCGCAATCGTCAGCAAACAAGGAGAATTTGAGGTCACTTAAGCTGGGGGCTGGTGATAGGAAATCATTAATCATTATAAGGAATAAAATTGGGCCCAAAACGCTACCTTGTGGAACTCCATTTTCAAAGACAAATGTGTCTGATTTTACGTTACCTTTTAATTTGACGGAAAAAGTCCTGTCCTGCAAAAAATTACTAATAAAAATTGGCAAATTACCTCTCAGACCCAAGGCGTGGAGCTTCATCATGAGGCCAGTCCGCCATGTCATGTCGAAAGCTTTTTCTATATCTAAGAATACTGCAATTAATGTTTCTTTACTGCAAAGAGCTTTTGAGATGTCAGTTTCAAGACTTATTAAATGATCTAGTGTGCTTCTACCTTGGCGGAAACCACACTGTCGATCATTCAATAAGTTGTTACTTTCCAAAAAATACATTAGTCTACGCTTTATCATACGTTCCATGACCTTACACAGACAGTTTGTGAGCGAAATCGGACGGAATGAGTTGGTGTTGTTCGGGCATTTGTCCCTCTTCGGGATCGGTACGACATGGGCAAAGTGCCATGAGTTTGGAAACGTTCTCGACGTCCAGATCTCATTGTACACTTCTAGCAATTTGTCCAGGTTTCCCTGGTCAAGGTGCTTAATCATCTCGTATCGTATACCGTCAGGTCCAGGAGTAGAGCCCTTGCCCTTTTTAATAGCAAAGGAAAGTTCCTCTGGGGAAAATGCTCGATTGTAGCCCTGTTCGTCCCCGTTCTCGAAGTCGAGATGCAAGAGCTCGGCACGATCACGGAACACGCCGAAGCGTGGATCATGATTGGTGGAGCTACTGGCATCTGCAAACTTCTGGCCTAGGGTGTTGGCAATGGCCTGGGGTTCGTCGAGAATCCGCCCTCCACTACTCACCTGTGGGATAAAACTCCTTCCTCCTTTGGATCTGACCCGGTTTATAGCCGACCATACCTCAGAGGAAGGGGTATCCTTGTTAATAGTGGAGACGAACGCCCGCCAAGACTCTCTCTTACACTCCCTGAGAACCCTCCTAGCCTTGGCTCTAGCTTTTTTATATTCAATTAAGTTTACAAGTGATGGAATTCTATTGAATAAACGACATAGCCTATTTCGCTCACAGACCACTCGTCGGCAGTCTGGTGTCCACCATGGAACTCCAGGCCTGTGGGTTTTTGCAGAAGTCTTAGGAATTGTTAAATCTGCTGCGAGTATTATAACTTGTTGTATGTGTGTAATTTTGGTGTTGATGTCTTGTCCAAAGGTGTCTATACGAACGGCTCCTGAGTAGGCCCTCCAGTCTGCTTTCCCAAGGTTGTAGCGCACCTCGGGAGTAGCCGTTGGGGCGCCACACTCATAAGAAATGCAGATCGGAAAATGGTCGCTACCCAGAGAGTCGTCGTATGTAGAAAATTTACAATCTAATAGCAAGGCAGCATCAACTATAGACAGATCTATAGCTGACGCTGTGCCAAATCGTTCGTCCACTCGAGTCGCACTACCGTCATTCAGAAGAGACAGGTTGGAGTTGAGGATAGCTGCAGCCACCTGCTCTCCCCTCCCATCACTCCGGACACTGCCCCACCGCAAATGGCGAGCATTGAGGTCGCCGAGGATCATTTTCTTTCCTGGCAGTTGGTTAAATAGCTCCTCAAGCTCACCATCGTCGATGAGCCCGCCCGGAGGACAGTATAGTGAACAGATGGCAACATAGCCAGTCCGAATCTTAACTCTGCACGCCACAGCCTGCAGGTTCACGTTCAGACTGACTCTTTGCTGGGCGAATGAACTCCGAATGTATAGGGCTACCCCCCTTAGGTTGTCTCCCCTGTAGGACGTGTAGTTGTCGAATACAGGTGGGTCGTCGTGACCCGCAAGTAGCGTCTCTTGTAGGCAAAAAACGTCCGGCCGGAATAATGACATTAGTAAATGAAATTGAGCGTTTTTATTCCTAGCACCTCTGCAATTCCACTGTATGATACTGAATTTTAAATCTGAGAGTTGATATGGTCAGCGTTTTGGGCTCTATTTTTCTTTCCTCTTGTATATGGGGGGGAAAGAGGGTCCTTGGAAGGATCCCCCTCATCAGATGAGCAGTCTCCCGGCTCCAAAGAGCCAGTACTCTGCTCGGCAGGGGCTCCCTGCCCCGGGTGCCTTTCAAAAAGGCAAATGATTGGTTGTGGTGTTGATTTTCTCATCATGCATTCTATTGAATACGATCTCCTCCTTACGTTGGGGTAGATAGGGTCGTGAGTCTGTTGGGGTTTTGGGGTCTGGTGTAACTCGTTAGTTTGGGTCTCGTTATTGGTCATAGTTGTATTAGTGTTCTCGTCTTTGGTTGAATAACCGGTGATTGTGGGGTCAGTCTGTGTTGCGATGGTCTTGGTCTCAGTCTGCGTTCCAGTGGTGCACATTTTGGGAGGTGAGGTATTTTTGGATACAGCAGATGCAAAGGACATTCCAGGTGTTGGTGTCTGCAAGGACAACTCCACCTGCCTCTTAGCCTCCTTGTAGTCCAAATTTTTCTCTGCTCTCACCTTACTGATCTCATACTCCCTCAGGTAGGAAGGGCACTTCCTGTCTGAGGCAGCATGCTGACCGGAACAGTGGTAGCATTTTTCCTCCGTCTGTGTACAGTCATCGTCCCTGTGTCCGGTCTGAGCACATTTGGAGCATACCTGGGTGTTACGGCAGGCCTTACCAGTGTGTCCAAACCTTTGGCAGTTGAAACAACGCATTGGGAATGAAATGTATGTTTTGGTCTGGACCCTCTCATATCCTACCAAGACATGAGTGGGCCTAACAAGTCCTTCAAAAGTGAGTACTGCTGTAGTTGATCGTTTGCGTTCACCGTCTGTGGTCTTCCTATTAAATACGTAAGCATCGACGACTCCTTGATCTTTCATGTGGTACTTAATTTCGTCATTAGTCATCCCCTGAAATTCGTAGCTGTTAACTACAACCTTACAGGTGTTGAGAAATGCTGGGATATATGGTTCCACTTTTGTTGTATGAAAAGTTTTAAGATTCAAGGCGTCCCTCATTTGCTGAGCGTCTTTAACAGTAACTTGGAGTTCGCCTTTTCTTGTCTTTCGGACTTTCTCCACGTCCCCTATCTGATCCTTAATGGCCTTCTGTATGATGAATCCATTAATTTTGTCAAACGAGGTAGACGTGTCAATAGTCCGAAAGTGGATTACTCGGGCCTTCTCAGTTGATACTTGTATGTTTCGTCTTTGTTGAGTAGTTTGGTCGGTAGCCGTTACATTGTCTGGGTTTGTCGTTGGTCGTGGCAGTCGTGGGTCTTGATTGGTCTCCCGCCTCTGCCTGTCCCTGCCTGGACGAGCAGAGGGGGGCTTGGTGCTTCCCCTCCCAGAGGGCATGGTTGGGGTGGTTGGGAACCACCCCTTGGGTACAGCTTTCCTTGTTTAATTACATGTATGGTTTTGGTGCACTAAGGTTATGCAAGGCCCTCAGTGCAAAAAAAAATACTTTTACTTAAGGACGACCCCCGAACAGTGGTGTGCCTGCACGATCACAGACGTCACTGCTGGATTGGCCCAGGTTTTCCCCGACCCCCACTGGAGACACACAATCCCACTCCGTGAGGTGCGCACCACTGGGGGGGCTCTAGCACGAATACTGAATTATGAAAATTCGGCAGGTGCCTCGGCCAGGGTAAGTATTAGAAAAAAAGAAGTAAGAGAGAAAGCCCTCCTACCACGTCAGGAAGGACAACAGTTAGCGCTTCCCTCGCAGTTGTGTGGGTCACTCACACTAACTGTGGGGAGGGAATGCTAAGGTTGTCAATCCTGTGCGCTCGTGAGGTGTCAAAAATTGTAAGTGACAGAGCCACTTTTAGAATGAATTGATGAATGATGAAATGTTGCAATGCTTTAATTAGCAAGAACAAGTGCAAGTGCAATCGCACAAGATGCAGCGGTCAATGGCGAAGAAAAACCGTTACAGAGTACTGTTCCCGCAAGAACGTCAGTCTCCTCCCGTGTCCAATCAGCCTCTCAACTGGCCCGACTAACTTTTCCTTATATACCGAGCGGGCCGCTCAGGATCAGACTGGCTGCAGCTACGGCTCTCTTACATTGGTTGGGTCCGCGAGACGGCCACCTGGCCTGATCCTGAGCTTGGTATAAAAGACCAAGGTGGCCCGAGGAAATTTAACTCCTATCACGAAAAGCAGCAGCAGCAGCAACATGTCAGGACGCGGCAAGGGAGGCAAGGTGAAGGGCAAGTCAAAGTCCCGTTCTAGCAGGGCCGGACTCCAGTTCCCCGTGGGTAGGATCCACCGTCTCTTGCGTAAAGGCAACTATGCTGAGCGTGTTGGTGCAGGTGCCCCTGTGTACCTTGCAGCCGTCATGGAGTACCTGGCAGCAGAAGTGCTCGAGCTGGCCGGTAACGCCGCCCGCGACAACAAGAAGACCCGCATTATCCCGCGTCATCTTCAGCTTGCCATTCGCAATGACGAGGAGCTGAACAAGCTCCTGTCTGGAGTCACCATTGCCCAAGGGGGTGTCCTTCCTAACATCCAAGCTGTGCTCCTCCCCAAGAAGACAGAGAAGAAATAAGAACCCAAGGTTCGTTCACACAAGACAACCTAACCAAACAGGCTCCTTTCGGAGCCACAGGATATCACTTAAAGAGAGAAATATACGACATCAACGTTTTGCAGGATAACACTCAATTTTACGTGTAATTAGCATAGTATTGTGGAAATTGAGTGAAAATGTTTTTGAATGGTGTAGATGTGAAGGGGTACTGCGGGGGCCTGGGGTGGGGGACTTAAACGGGACTTAGAAGGGCGCAAGAAGCAGCAGCAGCCAGGGAGGCGACCTTATTTTCAGTCAGGTTCATACACAAAGAAATACATCAGATTCATTGACAGTACAGTACACATTTACCAGTGTGGGCTAGCCAATTTGGGATAAAGAGCAAGAATGTAATGTCCTCAATGAAGTAATGACAACCCAGAAGAGGAAGCCGAGAGACTTGCAAAACTGTTCTCTGACCGAGCAGCAACGAAGAACCTCCCGAGACAGGCGGAGGAGACACAACGGCGTCTGCGACAGGTCAGACTCCAGATGATCGAAGAGGCCTGCAACAGCGAAGATGACACTGACAGACCATTCAACCAGCAAGAACTCCAGAAGTCGCTAAAACGAAGCAAGGATACAGCTCCAGGGGCCGACAGGATAACCTACTCCATGCTCTCTCATGCCGGTACAGCCGGACACGAGGCTCTGCTGCAAGCCATCAATGCTTCGTGGACAGCACAAAGACTCCCACCGGAATGGAAGAAGGCAGATATACAGCCCATTCCGAAGCCCAGAGAACCAGACAAGCCGAGGCCCATCTCCCTTCTCAGCTGCATAGCGAAGACCGGAGAAAGAATGGCTCTCAACCGACTCAAATGGAAAGTAGGCAGCCCACACCCTCACATCTTTGCTTACACCGAGAACACCGGCACAGGCAACAACATCGCCGAGATACTCAGCACAGTGGACAACAAACCAGCTCTGGTGGTCTTCCTCGACCTGGAGAAAGCCTTCGAACTAGCAAATCCTTTGGCCATTACAACTACGCTCGCTAAAAAAGGCGTCAAAGGAAGGTTGCTGGGGTGGATCCAGAACTACCTCACACAGAGAGAAGCACGAGTACGCTTTCAGGGAGCAACCTCAAGCTACAGGGTCCATGAAAACGGAACCCCACAAGGAGGCATCCTCAGTCCAATGCTGTTCAACGTCCTGATGGAAAATCTAGTCAAACTTCCCTTCAGACAAACAGCCAAGCTCCTATGCTATGCAGACGACTTACAGCTTATAGTAAGAGGATCGAACAGACTAGCCAACACGCAACACGCACTCCAACTTATAGAAGAAGAGTGCAACAGACTTGGACTCAAGATAAATCCAGCCAAGTCGAAAGCGATGGCCATCTGCACAGACACACCAGACAAGACGCTCTCCATACAAAACACGCCGGTAGTCTGGACCAACGCCCACCAGTGTCTTGGAATCTGGTTTGACCAGAAACTCACCTTCAAGCCGCAACTCGAGTATCTCAGGCACAGGACGAAGAGCAGACACAATATAATGAGGTCGCTCACCAGCAAATCCGCAGGAGCAAACCTTCATGTGCTCAAAGCCTACTACACAGCCGCCATCAGATCGCTGGTAGATTACAGTGCTCAAGCACTCATTGGACTGAGAGAAGACCAAATAGCTAAGCTAGAAGTCATTCAAAACAATGCTCTCAGGACCATGCTCGGAGCACCCATGTGGACCAGAATTTGCAATCTGCAAATGGAAACCGAGCTACCACCCCTGGCAGTACGAGTCAAGCAGGTGACAGCCGGTCTCCTCGCCAAAATCTGTAGAGCAGACAAGCCCACAGTTGCCAAGATTCGAATCAGTGCCTCCCTCCACCTCGACCACAGAGTGCGAGGGGCCACCTGGTCGCACGAGGCAAGCGAGGTCATCCGACACCTGCAAGCAGAAACACTCGTCAAGAACAACCAAGACCCACGAGACAATGGTTACACTGTTCCTCCACCATGGAGCCCTCCACCAGCCACACTCAAATTCACCGACCTCGGCGACAGTAAAGCCAACCTCCAGAAGGAGGACCTCAAAAAAATATCTCTCCAAGCCATAGCCACCGAGACACCGGCTGATGCAGCATCATACTTCACAGACGGCTCGGTGGACCCAAAACATCACAGATCCGGAGCGGCCTTCTACACCCAAGGTCAGACCCTCAAATGGAAACTTTCCAACGACTGCTCCACCCTACAAACAGAACTGGTAGCAATCTCAAAGGCCCTACAACACGCTGCAACACAACACAACAAGTCCGTCATAATTCACACGGACTCGAAATCGGCCATGCAGGCGCTGCAACACAGTCAACCAAGAGACAACGTCCACATCATCACCTCGATCCTCGCACAGCTACAGGAATTCCAAAGCCAACACCGACCGGTCGTCTTACACTGGATTCCCAGTCATGTAGGGATCGGAGGAAACGACGTGGCAGACGAAGCAGCCAAGGCAGCTACACGTTCCAGTAGCGTACACATCCAAGTTCCAGCAAGTGTGCAACTGAATCAAGAATCACCTCAAAGAAAGGGCTGCAAACTCCACTCAAAGAGCTTCTTCACTCAACATGGACCCCCAATCATTGAAATGTTTTTAACATTTGAGGAAGAACCGCCTGTGAACAAAAAAGAAAAACTCAAGACAAACGATTCATTACCATTTCAAAGTTTTGAAATCTCCTGGCAGATGATCGGAAATGACGTCATGGAATGCACCTACTGTCAGGAGCCAGCAGCCAACCCCCTTGAACACTATCTCCTCGATTGCGAGGTCACACAAAGCCTCCGAAACAGAACTCAAATCTCCCAAGAAACACACACAACACCAGCGGCCACTCTAACCCGAAAGGCCCACACAGACCACATTCACCACCTACTCCGGGTCATCACACGATACCCACCACCCAGATAGCTTAGAAAGCATCCTCTCCCAGCAAGTGCGGACCCCAGTTCGGGGGGCGCGCCACTCCGAGGCTGACCACGTCCAAGAGTGGGGGCCGGTGGTAAGCGTCCACTGATCGGTGGTCCGCTCACACTTGCAACCTGCAGTATCCCTCCAATCTGCAGGTGGGACTACCTCCAATCCCAATCCGGTCTGGCTGCTCCTGGAGCTCCAGCCGGAACCACCAAACGGGCCGCCTATAGGCAAAGGCCCGTGTCGGACTACGGTCCGACAATCTATACAACAACAACAACCGGGCCGCCCGTATTGACTATTTCGTCGTCGAGATGGCCCGTACTAAACAGACTGCCCGCAAGTCCACTGGAGGCAAGGCTCCACGGAAGCAGCTTGCCACCAAGGCAGCTCGCAAGTCCACCCCAGCCACCGGTGGTGTCAAGAAGCCCCATCGTTACAGGCCCGGAACCGTCGCCCTTCGTGAGATCCGTCGTTACCAGAAGAGCACAGAGCTACTCATCAGGAAGCTGCCCTTCCAGCGCCTGGTGCGCGAGATCGCCCAGGATTTCAAGACTGACCTGCGCTTCCAGTCGTCTGCCGTCATGGCTCTGCAGGAAGCCTCTGAGGCTTACCTGGTGGGTCTTTTCGAGGACACCAACCTGTGTGCCATTCACGCCAAGCGCGTTACCATCATGCCCAAGGACATCCAGCTGGCCCGGCGCATCCGCGGAGAGCGTGCTTAAGTCCTCTTCCTTGGGGAAAAACAAAAAGCACAACAAAACCTACCAGACATCTATAACTCGGCCCTTCTCAGGGCCAAAGAACTGTTCTGAAGATAATTTTCATGACAATCGAAATGGTTGGTGGACGGAGAGCGTTAATTTCGGTTACCCAAATCGCCTAACAGTAAGTTGGTAACATTCGTGGAGGTACGATTGTATAGTAGGTCATCAATTCGGGAGGTGGGTGGGTGCAACAAACAAGAGCTAGTAACAAATAAATATATAAAGAATAAGTAAGTAAAGAAATAAATAAAATAAAAGAACATACAATAAAATAAAATAAAATTTTTTTTTACATGAAATAGGCATGCTGCAAACAAGAAATGAAGCCCAAACACACTCCATGTATGTCACTTTGCAGTGGGTGTAAAAGTACTCCACGCAGAATTTATTTATTTATTTATTATGTTTCGATTTAGTCCTGTTTCTACGCCAATAGAGAATGCAGATTATTATAATTTTATTTTTTTTATTTCCCTCTCAATATATCACTGTCGGTAACTGTCTCTTTAACATGTAACTGTGGCTCCGATGGAGCCGATTAAGTTGTAGTAGTGGGATGGCGTGTTTGTTGTGCACAAGTAACCTCTTACTTGGAAGAGGTGTACTTGGTGACAGCCTTGGTGCCCTCAGACACGGCATGCTTGGCCAGTTCACCGGGCAGCAAGAGTCGGACAGCTGTCTGGATTTCCCGACTTGTAATGGTGGAGCGTTTGTTGTAGTGCGCCAGGCGGGAAGCCTCGGCAGCGATGCGCTCGAAGATGTCGTTCACGAAAGAGTTCATGATGGACATAGCTTTGGAGGAGACTCCTGTGTCGGGGTGCACTTGCTTCAGTACCTTGTAGATGTAGATGCTGTAGCTTTCCTTCCTCCTGCGCTTCTTCTTCTTGTCACCCTTGGCAATGGCCTTCTGGGCCTTTCCAGCCTTCTTGGCAGCCTTTCCGGAAGTTTTGGGAGGCATGGCGGCACAGTTACTCGTGGCGCGGAGCGAGAGAATTGAAAACTGGCCCGACTAACTTTTCCTTATATACCGAGCGGGCCGCTCAGGATCAGACTGGCTGCAGCTACGGCTCTCTTACATTGGTTGGGTCCGCGAGACGGCCACCTGGCCTGATCCTGAGCTTGGTATAAAAGACCAAGGTGGCGGGCGGAAATTTAACTCCTATCACGAAAAGCAGCAGCAGCAACATGTCAGGACGCGGCAAGGGAGGCAAAGTGAAGGGCAAGTCAAAGTCCCGTTCTAGCAGGGCCGGACTCCAGTTCCCCGTGGGTAGGATCCACCGTCTCTTGCGTAAAGGCAACTATGCTGAGCGTGTTGGTGCAGGTGCCCCTGTGTACCTTGCAGCCGTCATGGAGTACCTGGCAGCAGAAGTGCTCGAGCTGGCCGGTAACGCCGCCCGCGACAACAAGAAGACCCGCATTATCCCGCGTCATCTTCAGCTTGCCATTCGCAATGACGAGGAGCTGAACAAGCTCCTGTCTGGAGTCACCATTGCCCAAGGGGGTGTCCTTCCTAACATCCAAGCTGTGCTCCTCCCCAAGAAGACAGAGAAGAAATAAGAACCCAAGGTTCGTTCACACAAGACAACCTAACCAAACAGGCTCCTTTCGGAGCCACAGGATATCACTTAAAGAGAGAAATATACGACATCAACGTTTTGCAGGATAACACTCTGTGCAAATTGAGTGTAAATGTTTTTGAATGGTGTAGATGTGAAGGGGTACTGCGGGGGCCTGGGGTGGGGGACTTAAGCGGGACTTAGAAGGGCGCAGAAGCAGCAGCAGCAGCAAGGGAGGCGACCTTATTTTCACTCTGGTTCATTGACAGTACACATTTACCAGCAGCATACATTGGAGTCATATTGTAATTGTAGACTAATCAGTGTGGGCTAGCTAGCTAGCCAATTTGGGATAAACAGCAAGAATGTAATGTCCTCAATGAAGTAATGACATAGTTCAAGATACAATAAGTGAGGTGGCCTGAAGTCTTTGACAGTGTCACATTCAATAATATAGTGCTTTAAAGGTGTATCACAAAGTTTACATGCTGAGTGTTCCGGTATGGGTACAGCGTTACTAACTTGCCAGATGTGTCTGTATCCTAACCTAATTGTGGCCACGACTACATCACACAGGCAGGCAGGAGCAAGTTGTTTGGACACTATTCCTAGCCCCCTTGGTCCCTGTTCACCTACTGTAGCAGTAAGTAGGTACCTGTTGTAAATCGAAAGGTTGCGAATTCGTATTCAGGAAAGTTGTTGGAGCTTCTAAACTTGAACTGACACAATCCGAGGAGTGGTGACCCGAGGATCACAGACACTATCTCTCCCTTCCTAACCTCCTGCTCCTTCCTCTGTCCTCCCAAAATTGAACCATGCTATCGCAAAGGTAATAATACAGGTAGAGACAACAACATATTTTCCTATTGTCTTATTATATATTAATAACAGAAACGCTGCCGCCATCCCGGAGGCTTTACATTGTCTCACTGTTCATTCCCTCCACAATTCTTCCTCGTACTTCTTCTTCTTCTTCTTCTTCTTCTTCTTCTTCTTCTTCATGAATACTTTATTAACGGTGTATGTAAGTTTCACCATGTTTTGCACGACAGCGGTAGAGCAAAGTATATTTTGTTAGCAATAAACCAAAAGCATATTTTATGGCCTAATCATCACTACATAGAACACCACCCATAAAGCATGATACTAGTAGACCACAAAAACTGCTATAAACACCCAAAGCATATTTTATTGCCTAATCATCACTACATAGAACACCACTCATAAAGCATGATACTATTAGACCACAAACTGCTATAAACCCCAATAATAAACTATACTAGTGACTATAATTGTGTTACCCAATATTATACGAAATAATACTATAAAACATAATAATAAACACACTAATAGTGTATATTAGTGACTATAATTGTGTTACCCAATATTATACGAAATAATACTATAAAACATAATAATAAACACACTAATAGTGTATATTAGTTGAATGCACAATCTGATGAGAAGTCAAAAAAAAAAAAAACAACATAACAATAACCTAGAAAGAGTGTAGAGTATTTTTGTGCAAACTATTATACTAGTAGATGGTCTAAAATAACTGTATGTGAAGGAAAAGGTGTGCTCTCCACTCAAACTTTCTTTTTATGAAATCTCCTACTCCCCAGCTGAGCGGTACGCCCAATGGGAAACAAAACGTGGCACATAACACGCCGCCCGCCAGCTCTGGCTCGGTGAATAGGAATCAGTAATCGGGCGGAGTATAAACAACACCGCCGCCAATGTGCTCCTCCCATCTCTGAGGAAATCTGGCGGGCAACTTAGTATTATATTAGCATGTAATAATAATAACAATAATAATAATAATACTACTACTACTACAAATAATAATAATAATAATATTAATAATCATAATATTAATAATAATAACATGCAATTTCATTTTATAACACATACTAACAAAATAGTGTATAGCCTACTATACTTAACTATAATAGGTTAGGTTGCGTAGGAGGATCTAAAAAGTACAGTAGTATACACACACACACACACACACACACACACACACACACACACACACACACACACACACACACACACACACACATACATATAGACAACAAACTAAATTAGAAACCACACGTCAGTGAAGTTATCAAATCCTCCAGTTTCTGTCTCCACCTCCTACGCCGACTCAAGTCCCTCGGTGTTCCTGCACACGAGCTCCTCAGTGTTTACACAACATTCATACTTCCCAAGCTCACCTATGCCTCCTCCACCTGGTCTTCCTCCCTAAATGCCACACAACGTAAACACCTAGAAAAAGTGCAAAAGAGGCCATGCAAGATTATTCTCTACCCTTCCTACTCCACATATCAAGAAGCGCTCAACACACTGACCCTTTAGACTCTCACTGACCATCACCACGACCTCATCTGCCAATTTGGTAAGAAGCTTCTACACCGGCTCCTACTACCATCTGAGATCCCTAGTCCGAGAATTGCTCTTCGACACCACAACCGCATCCAGCCCATACGTGCACGAACTGATCGCTATAAGAACAGCCCAGTCCCAACCATTGTAAAAATTATCGATAACTTGTAATAAATCAGTGTACTCACTCCCAGTAAACACTACTCCTTGCACTGTCACTATGTTGAAATAAACTGTAGTTTGAGCTTTTCCCCAGCTAGTTATTATATGTCTTATTTGTGTCACTCATGTTACTTGTATATTATTTGTAATTCGTAACCCATTTCCCAAATATGTAACTGTATATTTTCAGCCTTCTGGCTGCCAAGCACTTTCAATAAACCGTTAATTATTATTATTATTATTATTTATATGTTGGCCGATACCAACTCACTCCCCTGAACCCTCCTCCCCACCGGACTATCAACAAGTTCTTGCCATAAGGTACTATCTCATTTGGCAAAGGAATGGAACCAGTGATGAATAGTGGTGAACAGTGCTTAACTCAGTGAAAAACAACTCGGCAGTTGAGTCTTACCCAAGCTAGCTAACCACCTTCACACAGTGAGGTCCCAGGTACACGGTTATACTTCCCCTGAGACTCCACGATAGAGAGGCCTGGGACCACACCTCACCCACTTGAATGAGTGAGTCATGTGGACCACGTGGTGTCCCCAAGATGCTACGACACCACGTAGTGAATGTTTTGCTACAGCATCATCTTGTGAAGTTCCTCATAACACCATCTGTGAGGTAACTGCTACATCCTCAGGCCCCTCATAACGCCATCTGTGAGGGAGTTACTACACTACGTGTCTGGTGTTCAACACCTCACCGTACATGATCTATGCGTGCAAACATTAATCTGTATGTTCACTGTGTGCTCCTTCACCTTTCTCTAATGAGGGCTTTTGTTAAACCACCAATGTATGTACTAAGTCAATTGTGTCCAATGTATACTTTCGAAAAGCCCTTGTTTGGGTTAGGTAGGAGAGAGTAGTCGTCATTATTGTCCAAGCCACATTATTTATTTCTATATATAAGTAATGTAGGCTGGTTTTTAAATACCTCAATCCCCTAACGGTGCCGTTTGTATATTAAGAAATACCGAAGCCATACAGTACAACACCAGCGAATATGAAGTATCACTGTAACCGGCAACTGTTACTCACTCATACCTACATACATATATAGAGTCTTTACAGAATGATAGCAGACACGGGGAAGACGAACAACAAGAGGAGAAGAGTTAGAAGAAAATCAACTACAAGCTAAGAAGAAGAATACCAAGACATTTCCTCCAAACAAGAAAACAACACACACACAATCAAGCCGACCAAACACTGAGAAACCATGGCGGAACCCAACATGCACCGGACGCTTGACCTGACTCTATCCTGCCGCATCCAGGCGAGTTGCTGCTTAAAGTCCCTCACGCAAGCGCTGTTTAGCCACTGCACCTATTCTATCCTCCTAAAATTCACTTCAATCCCCCCTGCCACTAGCATGTTATGTATTTATGTATGTATGTATGTATGAATGAATGCTAACTGCAACTTTGCGTATTAAAACTCATTACTCTTACCGAAGTAATATAGTGCGTGGTTATGTTATGTCATGTTAGGATAGATTATAAACTACATTGGGTTACATTTCGTGAGGTTCGGTGACGCTACAGGAAGTTAGGTGAGGTACCTGGAGGTTAGGTGGATGTTGACTGACTGACTGACAATTATTAGGAAGTGGTTCCAACACGTTCACACACAACCTATACTCATACCACAAGTCCAGAAGTAGAGAGGATCATGTTATTGGATATATTTTCAACGATTTACTCAGTGTCTAACCAACTCTTTAGCGATTTAAATGTGGACCTAAAATTAGGTCCGTATATTTGTTTG
>NW_024743745.1:0-7427 GCF_018991925.1 Homarus americanus
ATAGGGATTTGACATGAATAAGAATATTGATATGGGTGAGCCAATTGGTAGCCTGCTTTGAGTGTATGAAAAATAAGCGGCATAAAGCACGAGACCCAGGGTCGGGTCGATGCATCTTTAGGTGACTACATTCCAAACGTTCGACTTTACTTTTATCCTCTTCGCCACTGATCGGCTTGTTAGCCGCTTGGTCACGTCTCTTTTCGTTTATATTCTTCACGAAAAGGTCGGCTCGCTAGCCGCCTGAGAGATTGGAGCGCCTGAACTTGCCTAGCTTATACTACAGACGGGCAAGGGGGGACCTAGTTGAGCTTTATAAGCATCTCAGGGGGCACTACTCAGTTAAGTGTCCTTGCTTGGAGGTGGCGGACGCTCGCCCCACAAGGGGTCACAGCTCAAGATTGAAGAAGCCGGAAAATCGTGAGGGCAAAGTTTTTCGGAGTGAGGGTTGTAAATTGTTGGAACAATCTACCAGAGTGTTGTGACGGCATCGAGTGTGAGCTCTTTGAAGAGAAGACTTGACCAACACTGGAGCGGGTTCAGGTACATTGAGGAGCCGGTGCATGCCCAGTATTTGACAAGTGCGTGACAGAGACGTGACCGATTGCCCGGGCAGCTAGCGAGCTGACCTTTTGGTGAAGAATATAAAGGAAAAGAGACGTGACCGATCAGTGGCGAAGAGGATAAAAGTAAAGTCGAACGTTTTGAATGTAGTCGGCTAAAGATGCATCTAACTGACCCTGGGTCTCGTGCTCGCAATTTTACTTGTGAATACTTAGGCTGTATGTAAAGGTGATTGTGATTGGTGGATGTGTTTTGGGTTGTATGACTTTTAGGAAAATGATTAAAGGAAAGGTAGAATTTTTTTTTAATAAAATAATCCTTGTTATTTAAAGTCATGGGAAGTTAAGATATGTTGGTATATTTGGTTAAATAGTGAAGAAAATTGTATTAATGAGAGTTTTGTAGTGGGTGTTTTTTTAAGATTTTGTAGTAGTTTATTTTCAGAAAATAGCAACCGCAAGGAAGTCGCAGTGGGCTGCCGCATGAGCGTTAAGTTGGAGCCAACTAGCGTGGGAGAGGTTGATTTTTGCAGAGACGTGACCGGCACAGAGGTAGACCCCGAATTTGGAGTTTAGGTGAATGAAATTGTTGAATGGGTGTTGTGTTTGTGCTGTTATATACTGGAGGCTATATAATGGTACTACACTCTCGGTTGTGTGTGTTTATGGTCGTATTTTGTTGTCGTCTGTTATGGTTCATGTGTTAGTTTTATACGCAGACTAGAGTGTTGTTAATTGTTATTGTGTATGTGCTTTTGTTTCATTAATTTTGACTAGTTTGTTGTAAATTTTGAAGGTTGATGCCTTTTATTGCAGGTGTACGGAAGGCTTATACTGTGGAATAGAGAAGAGAACGTGGTCTAAGTTTGTAGGTGATGGCTAGCGCGTCTACACTTGCGGTGAGGAATTCGTCAATATGGTATTTAAAATGGAAGGTGTAGTTGTGTTTGACTAAAGAGAAGTTGTAGCTGTAATTTGAGAAGTGGTTCATGGCTAATATATTTGTATTGAGAATGAGTGTAAGTTTTATTGGTTAGGTAATAAATGGTTTTTTCAGGTTGTTGTTGTTGGAGGTGGAAGGAGCCGGTATTTTTTTGAGGTAGACTAGGGGAATAGTGAGGGTAAGTGACGTTGAAGTTTGTAAAAGAGTTGTTAAATTTTCAATTGATTTTTGGTCTTGTGCCGTAGAGCAATAGAAATGTTAAAAGTTGACATTAAAATAAATGATTGTGGCTTGAGTTTGGTCATGTTAAGTTTAAAATGTTGAATTTTGTGCCTCGGCTGTAGATTAAAGAAAATGTAAATGAGTTTTGATAAGTTGAGTTTATTATATAGTAGTGAGAAAGATTTGATAAATGGATAACGAATGACATTTTTTTTTTCAGGTGGTGGTCCTCGGTTCTCTAGTGCACCCAAAAGTGCCTAGAGATGGGCACGGGGAGACATAAGTGAGGTGTATAAACCTGTGAAAGGGCACTACTTAGTCGAGGAACCGTACCCATAGCTGACTGACGCCCGCCTCACAAGGGGTCACAGCCGAAGTGGGGGTGCCGGCGGTAGAGCGGTACCGCTCTCGCCTCGCAAGCGGGACGTCTCGGGTTCGATTCCCGGGCCGGTGGAAAGTGGGTTGGACACACTTCCTAGACCCCCTGTGTCCCTGTTGACCTAGCAGTAAAGTAGGTACCAGTTGTAAATCGAAAGTTGCGAATTCGTATCTGGGGAAAGTCGTCGGAGCTAGCCGACAAAATGTTAAAGACTGGAGGGTTGTATGCCCTTGACATAAAATGCTATGATCCTTTAGGCAAGCACAAAGTTGGCATGCTGCCTAGTTGGGCGGTGTAGGCGCTTGTGCCCTTCACCTTGCATGGGAATAAGGGGAGGGGGGATGCCCCTCGGCCCCTCCCATTCTCAAAAAGTGTGATAATGAGAAATCGAAAAATGTTAGAGTAGAATATAGTGTTGTGTTGACTGTATCGACTAACCAAGAGGAAGTATGGTCGCCATCCAGAGGTGGGGGAGAAGTCGATGTTGGAAAGGAGCCAAGTGTTGTAACCAGTCGCCGTGTGCAGCATGTGCTAAAAGGTAATGTATACTGTTAAGTGGTTGAAGGTGGGGTGTGTTTGATATGAAAATGAAGAGCGACTTTGGTCGTGGTTATTGATGTGGTAATTGTTTTGTACAGGAGTTGTTGCAGTCCAGAAGACGTGATTGGTGTGTGATAATCCAGAGGGATATTAATGCTCGACTGAATTTTGGAAATGAGAGGCAGTAAATGTGTAAGTATTGTTTATTGAAGTTGTACGTATACTTTGTTATAATTTGAAGAGTAGAGCATTTGTAACATTGACGTATTGTTTTCATGTTGGTGGTGGAGGAATATGGGCGAATTGTGGAGAGGAGCGCGTCGACACTGGATACGGTGATGTGAAATTGTGCAATGTATTATTTGAAGGTGAGTTGTTATTGTATTTGAAAGTTGGAGGTAAAGTTTGTTATAAGAGGCAAGTGATATAGGAGTTTTTTCGGGTAGCAGTACCCAGTGATGTTTAAAGTTGGGAGAAATAAGCATGGTGCATTATGGAGGTTGTGTGAAAGGTTTCTGTTTTTCAGGTTTGAGGATGGAGTGGTGGACTACTACATGTATGGGGCTGTGCAATGGACTGTGTTGAGGAGAAGAAGCAGCAGCAGCAGGGGCGGCGGCGGTAGCAGCAGTTGTTTAAGATAAGTAGTGTGGTGTGGTGCATCGTGAATTGTTTGTGATAGTTTAGGGTCATAGTGAATTTAGTTGTAAGAAATTGAGTAGAATGTAATTGTTGGAAGACGTGTATAGTGATGTAAATTGTAGGTTAGTTTTGGATTAGTATATGTGGAGAATGGATGTAGCAGGTAATAGAAATGTTGGGACTAGTGTAGAGGCATAATTGGTGAGTGGCGTTGGAGCGGTTTAGGGCGTGAAAGGTTTATGAATTGTTGTGGGGGAACTAATGTGTTGATGTGTTTGTTTTTTTAGGCCGGATTGGAGTGGTAAGCGGCAGTGATGGTGGAAGAGCCAGTGGTTATTCGGCGACGGAGATGGGAGCGAAAGGGTAAGGAGCCGATTGTTTGTGTTAAAGAGGAAGCGTTTGTTTGAATTTGGTTAAGATGAAAGGTGAATTTGTTGTGGGTATGTATTGTAATTGTATAGAAGTTAGTTGGTAGCAGGCTAGTATTGTTGTTACACACTGGAGGCTGTGTAATGATTGGTACTAGCCTTGGTGAATGGTTTGTAGTAGAGTATGTTGGTAAGAAGTTGGTATTTGTAGCGGTTTAAAAGGAAGCAATTTGGTTTTGGTAGATATGTCTAAGAGAGTGTATGCATGAACACTTTTTGGAATGGTGTTTATTATGGATGTTTTTTTTTCAGTGGAGCGAGTGGTGTAGGGTATGTTCCTCGTGGTAAGAGTAAGGAAGGAGACGACCAAGTATTGTGCGTTTACCTCGGCGGTTACGAAGAAAGGAAGAGGCACGTCGACGACGGAGCCGGGAATAACCGCGGAGGTTGCTCCATACCAAGAGATAGTGTTTTTGTGGGTGAATTATTTGAGCAATGGGAAATGATAGTTTGCCTAGAAGTGTGGCCGTGAAGTGTATATTGTAGGTAGTATAAGAAGAGCACCATGAAGAGTTTCCCGAGTGACGAAGCCGACGGGTGCACTGCCTCGTAGGTATAATGCATTTGATAGAAAAGGCCATTACGAGTTGACCTCCATTGTTGTGTTTTGTCGGTTTCAGATTGAAGCGACGGGGCGAAGTCAAGTCGCTGTAAGGAGCCGAGAAGATGATGTCCTGTTAAAGTATAACCGTCGTCCCTGTGACTGGAGCCGAGAAGAAGGCGTGCTGTGAACGTATAGCCGTCGTCCCATTGACTGGGGTGTATGGAGCCGAGAAGATGGTGTCCAGTGAATGTATAGGTGTCTGTGACTGGAGCTGAGAAGATGTCCCATGAACTTCTAGCCGTTGTCCTTGTGACCGGGGTGTATGGAGGCGAGAATATGGTGTCCAGTGAATGTATAGCTGTCGTCTCTGTGACTGGAGCCGAGAAGATGTCCCGTGAACTTCTAGCCGTCGTCCCTGTGACTGGAGCCGAGAAGATGTCATGTGAACCTAATAGCCGTGGTTCCAGTGACCGGGGTGTATGGAGCCGAGAAGATGGTGTACAGTGAATGTATAGCTGTTGTCCCAGAGAAGATGTCCTGTGTTCCAGTGACCGGGGTGTATGGAGCCGAGAGGATGATGTCCTGTGAAGGTATAGGTGTCGTGACTGGAGCCGAGAAGATGTCCTGTGAACCTAATAGCCGTGGTACCAGTGAGGGGAGAAGATGATGTCCTGTGAACGTATAGCCGTCGTCCCATTGACCGGGGTGTATGGAGCCGAGAAGATGATGTTCTGTGAATGCATAGGTGTTGTCCCTATGAAGATGATGTACTGTACTGTATTATATTGCTAAGTGTATAGAATATATGTATTTGAGTTGAATTTTGTGTTTTCTTTATTGCCTGATGTGCATTTTGAGTGACACATAAGGTAGAAGATGACGACGACAAGTGATTAGGCACCAGAAGAAGTGGAGCGACATGAGAAGATGAAGGTAATGTGTGAAGAATTGAGATTAGTTGATGTAATATGATTATATGTAAAGTAAAGTAAAGATGTTGAAACGCATCATTGAGATTAGTTGATGTAATATGATTATATGTAAAGTAAAGTAAAGATGTTGAAATGCATTATTGAGATTAGTTAATGTAATATGATTGTATGTAAAGTAAAGTAAAGCATCATTGAGTTTAGTTGATGTAATATGATTATATGTAAAGTAAAGTAAAGATGTTGAAATGCATCATTGAGATTAGTTAATGTGTTGAATAATTTGACTTGTAATGCTGTTTTTGTTTCTCCCTTTTCTGACAGGTACACGGGAACACATGTGGTGTTGTTTAGAGTGTTTATTGAGCAACAAAGGTGATTTTTCAACTGAGAGAGAGTAGTTATTCCTCATTGGTTGTGAGTTGGTGTTTTGATGTTTGTTTGCAAACAAAAGCTCGGACATTGTCGATCTATCACACGACTAGTCTATAGACACGATATCTGTGTCGAGAGAGCTTTATGACTAAACCTATTGTCAATATGGTTAAAGTCAGTTTGCAAACAAAACATTAAAATACTAACTTAAAACTAATTTGGAATAACTACTTTCTTTCAGTTGAAAAATCACCTTTGTTGCTCAATAAACACTCTAAAATAACTTATATAATAAAAAACGGGCTGCCAGAACCTATCTTAAAAAGATAGCGACTTTGAAAAAAAATCCCGTTTTCTGTTCAACTTAAGAAAATGGGAAACCATCAAAGAAAATGGGAAATTTCTCTGGCTCCAAAACTACCGTTTTCTATGACATCCCGTTTTCTACAACATCATGCTTTGCTTCTCCAAATCCAATATGGCTGTATGTTAACTTAGGAAAAATAAAGACATTGATTATATACTTTCTTTTATTATGCTCAAAATATTTCTATGTCCACATACATGAAAAATATACAGTCCACAAATAATGAAAAAATTTCTAAGTCCACAACACAACAAAAAAATACTAAGTCCACAACACATGAAAAAATACTAAGTCCACACAACAAAAAATTACTAAGTCCACAACACATGAAAAAATACTAAGTCCACACAACAAAAAATTACTAAGTCCACAACACATGAAAAAAATACTAAGTCCACACAACAAAAAATTACTAAGTCCACACAACAAAAAAATACTAAGTCCACAACACATGAAAAAAATACTAAGTCCACACAACAAAAAAATACTAAGTCCACAACACATGAAAAAATACTAAGTCCACAACACATGAAAAAAATACTAAGTCCACACAACAAAAAATTACTAAGTCCACACAACAAAAAAAATACCAAGTCCACACAACATGAAAAATTTCTAAGTCCACAAAGAACGAAAAATTTGTTAAGTCCACATGACATGAAAAAAACCCAAGTACACACATGAAAATATTCTAAGTCCACAACACAGCAAAAACAACTAAGTCCACACACCATGAAATTTTTCTAAGTCCACAACACATGAAAAAAAACTAAGTCCACAACATGAAAATTTTTCTATGTCCACAAAGAACGAAAAATTTACTAAGTCCACACAACCAAAAACATACTTAGTCAACACCACAAAAAATACTAAGTCCACACACCATGAAAAATTTTACAAGTCCACAAAGGATGAGAAGTGCAGGAAGTCTAACGGGAAAAAAAAAGCTGAGATCCACACACCATGAAAAATTTTACAAGTCCACAAAGGATGAAAAATTTTCTAAGTCCACATAAGCATCGACTAAGTCCACCAACAAAGAATTATTCCTATGTCCTGAAACAACAAAAAATTTCCTAAGTCCACAACACAGGAAAAAAAACTAAGTCCACACAACAACAAAAAAATACTAAGTCCACACACCATGAAAATTTTCTAAGTCCACACAACATGAAAATTTTCTAAGTCCATAAAGGATAAAAAAATTTTCCAAGTCCACAAACATAAATTAGTCCAATTCCACAAGAGGAAAAAAAACTAAGTCCACAAAGACAATATTTCAAACTCCACAAACAAAGACAATATTTCAAAGCACAAAATATGAAAAATATACCAAGTCCACACACATTGAAAATTATTACAAGTCCACAGGATAAAATAATACTAACTCCACAACATATGAAAATTTTTCTAAATCCACAAACAATGACAATATTTCCAAATACAAAATTTCTAAAGTCAACAAACAATAAAATAATACAAAGTCCACAAACATCAA
>NW_024743746.1:0-13043 GCF_018991925.1 Homarus americanus
CACCACCACCACCACCACCGTCATCACCACCACCACCACCACCACTACCACCACCACCACCACCACTCTACACCTACAATGGTTCTCACGGTCGACAAAGAACCACCGCAAAATCACGCCATCCCCCCTGCCAATCACCACGGCTCAATAAATAAATCAATGGTCCTGTTTATTACCTAAAAGATGTACTCAAATCACAGTTAAATGACACCTTGTGCTATGATTGACAACACTGAAGCAATCATATCAAGTCTGTCTGTCTGTTTGTCTGTCTGTCTGTCTGTCTGTCTGTCTGTCTGTCTGTCTTCTTTACATACAAGCAAAGTCAATAAAACCTAATATACAAAGAAAGAGACGAAATACGGGAATGAGTGATAATTAACAGGAGAAAGGAAGGGGATGGAGGAAAGTTTAGATGAAGAGCATGAGGGAGAGAGAGACTTGATAAATGAGGGAGATATAAAGATGAAGGCGAGAGGGGGAAGGAATTATGTATATGTGGACACTGAGAGACACTTGGCTGGGGGAGATAATCTTTGTCTCTTGAGTTGACAGATGTGAGAGAAAGAAAGAAAGAAAGAAAGAAAGAAAGAAAGAAAGAAAGAAAGAAAGAAAGAAAGAAAGAAAGAAAGAAAGAAAGAAAGACTAAGAGAACAAGTGTAAAGAGTATGTAAATGAGAGACAGGTGGAGAGAAGGAAAGAGAAAAAGAGAGATAGAGGGTAGGGGGAGTTATGTGTCTGTCTGTGTGTGTGTGTCTGTCTGTAAACTAATTTCATAAACTACTTTGCTCTCCTGTGTATGTGTGCGTATAATATATGCATATTAATTTACATATCCTGTTTACACTAACCTTTATGTTAGTAATTTACATATTTATTTTACAAAACTTTCGTAAATGAAGACTAAACTACATATTGCATTTACATTTATTCTTGTCGTAAATTCAAGTAGATTTACATATTCTTTTTACACTTATTCCTCTCGTAAAAGAAAATTTATTTATGTGTTATGCAAATGAGAGTGAGTATTGTCTATGAAGCCATAAATCAACAGGTATATAGAAGCAGTGTCTCACACACACACACACACACAAGGTCATCAAAGAAACAGTGAATGGGTGTGTGTGTGTGTGTGTGTGTGTGTGTGTGTGTGTGTACGACTGTCAGCTACTACAAAGAATACTTTGATCTCGTGGCCTCAGGAGACGAACATTCAGTACACTACAGTAACTGCATTTGTTTGTCTGTCTTTGTTGTTGTTGTTGGTGTTGTTGTTGAATATATTCTGTCCTTATCGCTTTTTTATTTGTTTGTCTCTTCCAGTTTAGTGTTTTGTTATTTTTGTTTATTTGTTTCTTTGTCTTGTCTCTCCTTTATTTTTGTAATGTCCTTACTACTGTTCTTGTTTATCTTGTTTCTTTTGTTTTGTTTTGTCTGTATCGTTTGTCCGTCTCTCTGTCTATATGTATATCTGTCTGTCTGCGGTCTATATATCTGAACACCGTCTAACTCTCTCTCTCTCTCTCTCTCTCTCTCTCTCTCTCTCTCTCTCTCTCTCTCTCTCTCTCTCTCTCTTTGTCTATTTATCTAGCTGTCTTTCTCTGTCTCTTTCTCTATCTCTCACTCATTCTTTGTCACATTTACATCTATATTTGATTTATTCTTGTGACAAAAACATTATCCGCCTCACAAAGGATTTTATTTATTCGCTTAACTCAAATACGTCTCTCTGTCTGTCTCTAAATTCCAGTTTATCTCTCTTTCTTCCCCCTCTGTCTGTGACCACGCCCTCACAACCAGGCTATTTCTGAACACTTCCATCTTCGACTTTTCTCTTTTCTCTCAAGTTTCCCTCCTTCTTGACCTCACCTTGTCTATGTTTCCCCTTCCCCTATCTCCCCTTTCCCTCAACTCCCTTTTCACATCTCTCTCTCCTCTACCCTTCTCCCTTCCTTCGCCTCCCTTTTCGCATCTCTCTCTTCTCTCCTTCTCCCTTCCTTCGCCTCCCTTTTCGCATCTCTCTCTTCTCTCCTTCTCCCTTCCCTCGCCTCCCTTCTCACACCTCTCTCTTCTCCCCTTATCCCTTCTCTTATATCCTCCCTTCCCTCCTCAATATTTCTCCCTCTCTTCTCCTCCCTCAAGCTATTCCACCCTTGAACTCTTTCTTCTCCTCTTGAACCACTCTCCCTCACTCCCCCCCTTCCCCTCTCCCTCACCCTCCCTCACCTTCCACCCCTCCCATCCCTCTCCCTCGCCCTCTTACCCTCTCCACTTCCTCCTGTAGGCGACATAGGTTTGGAAAATTGCTAACTACATCACAAGGAGGAGGAGACCACATAGGAAGAAATATTTCCCAGGTTTTCTCAGAAGCTTCAGGCGGTGTTCACATCACACTCAACCATTTCTATTGTGTAGTCTTGTTCAAAGGGACCATTGTGTTATACCACGGGGACAGACATGAGTATAGTACCTATATATGTATGTATGTGTCTGTGTGTGTGTGTGTGTGTGTGTGTGTGTGTGTGATGTTATTACTACTACTACTACTACTACTAATAATAATAATAACAACAACAACAACAACAACAATAACAACAACAACAACAACAACAACATTCACAATAATAACAACACAACCATTATTCCAACAGTACCCGGATTTAACCCACCACCACAACACACTGTACAGCCTTAAGGAAGTGACTCTGGCTGGCCACGACAACTCACCCCAATTAACACAAGTGGTTTACCTCCATCCTCCTCTTATACCCGCTTGATGTTTACGACTCTTGTGCTATTTACCATCAACATGTGTTTAGGAAATACAATTAAAACTATTACATTCCTCTCTTAGTCTTGATCACTGAGTCGTTAAGTAGGGTGTTTGTGTATGTGTGTGTGTGTGTTTGTGTGTGTGTGTGTGTCTCTCTCTCTCTCTCAGCCACAAACACGAATTAAAGTAATTTTTTAGCCACGAACCGAAATTGTCAAGGAAATGTGTGGTTGTATTCTACTCTCTTGGGCAATGGTAAAACACACACACAGACACACACACACACACACACACACACACACACACACACAGGAGGTTGGAGGCCAAAAAATTTGTCAAGGAGAGAGAGGAGCGAGAAGGTTATGAATACGGAAGTAGCTGGCAAAAAATATGCATGATGCTACTCACTGGACCTTGCTTGCTACTGCCGCGCCACTTACTACCACTACCCTGCCATTTACTGCCACTATCCCGTCTCCTACTGCCACTACCACGTCTCTTACTGCCACTACCACGTCTCCTACTGCCACTACCCCGTCTCCTACTGCCACTACCCCGTCTCCTACTACCCTGCCATTTGCCACTACCCGTCTGTTACTACCACTACCCGTCTCTTGCCACCTACCCTGCCATTTACTGCCTACCCAGTACTGTTACTGCCACTACCACGTCTCCTTTACTACCACTACCCTGCACCATTTTGGCCCACTACCCCCGTCTGTTACTGCCACTGCCACGTCCTCTTACCACTGCCTGCCATTTACTGCCACTACCCCGTCTGTTACTGCCACTACCACGTCTCTTACTACCACTACCCTGCCATTTACTTCCACTACCCCGTCTGTTACTGCCACTACCACGTCTCTTACTACCACTACCCTGCCATTTACTGCCACTATCCCGTCTCTTACTACCACAACCACGTCTCTTACTACCACTACCCCAGCTCGTTACTGCTACGTCTTACTACCACTACCCTGCCATTTACTTCCACTACCCCGTCTGTTACTGCCACTACCACGTCTCTTACTACCACTACCCTGCCATTTACTGCCACTATCCCGTCTCTTACTACCACAACCACGTCTCTTACTACCACTACCACGTCTCCTACTGCCACTACCACGTCTCCTACTGCCACTACCCCGTCTCCTACTGCCACTACCCCGCCACTTACTACCACTACCCGGCCACTTACTACCACTATCCACGACCACTACCTCAAAATACCTCGAAGATAAAAAAAAAGAAATTAATAATCCAAGAAACAGAAGGTAAAAACCAACCCGGTTTTATTGACTCTCATACATTAACTCCGGTTTATTTTCGACTCATAAATTCACTCGGGTTTTTGTTGAGTCTCATGTATTTGGTGAGTTAAAATGAATGTTTCTCCTTAATGTATGAAGTTTATCTCTGGAGTGTTGGTCTCTATTCACCATCTAGCAAGACTTAATGAGATCTTGGAGAGACGTGGGAGTGTATGTAACATCTTATTTATGGCCGGGTGAAGAAGGTGTGTGGGGGAGGGTAGGTATGTGTGTTCGGGGTTGCTTTCATCTTTTATTCATATTAATTTTGTTTTTAATTCAGAAACAACAAACCAATATAACAATATCTTTTTTTTTCTTAATATAACAATAATAAATAATAATAAAAAACTAAATATTTCCATTTTCTTTATTTACTTCTTACCATTTTTATTCCTTTCTTCACTTTCTCGTTATTCTCTTTTTTGTCTTTCAGTTTTTATATTCCTTCTTTATTCAATTTTGGTTCCACTGATTTCTTTCTTTTTTCTCTCCACTTTCTTTTTCTTCCTTTCCTCCCTTCTCACTTTTAATTGATTTTTTTTTAATTTAATCTGGTTTATTTTATTTTATTGTTGCTTTATTTTTTTTTTTAACTTTCAGTCTAATTCTCTTTACTTTTTTCTTACTTTATTTTTTTCACATATAAGATTCATAATCAGACATGACACTCACACTCAGACTTGACACTCACACTCAGACATGACACTCACACTCAGACTTGACACTCACACTCAGACATGACACTCACACTCAGACTTGACACTCACACTCAGACATAAAACCCTCACTCAGACATGACACTCACACTCAGACTTGACACTCACACTCAGACATGACACTCACACTCAGACTTGACACTCACACTCAGACATGACACTCACACTCAGACTTGACACTCACACTCAACATAAAACCCTCACTCAGACATGACACTCACACTCAAACATAAGACACACTCAGACATGACACTCAAACATAAGACACACTCAGATGTGACACTCAACCATAAGACACACTCAGACACAATGAAGTGACTCGTCTATAAATTAATTTTGTCCTCTCTTTGCCTTTTACATCACTACTGTTTTAATTTACACAACTCTCTTGCATTTCCGCATAAGCATCTGATTTCATAATTTACATACATAAGCTGAGGTGTGTGTGTGTGTGTGTGAGATATTAACAAATAAAACTCTATGAGCTACACCCATCTACACCCACCTACACCTACTTACACCCACCTACATCCACCTACATCTACCTACACCCACTTACACCCATCTACACCCACTTACACCTACCTACATCTACCTACACCGACCTACACTCACCTACACCTACCTACACTCAGCTACACCCCCTCCTTGTGAACATAATACATCATACAAAGGCGGTTAGGGGGTGTGACTGTGGTGGTGTGGCTGAAGGGGTGTGGCCGGAGGGGTGTGGCCGGAGGGGTGTGGCTAGGGGAGGAGGTTTACCTGGGCCATCACACCTGAGACAAGCTTCATTAACTTTCCACTTAGATAATATTGGATAATTTATGCCTAAATGATAACGCTTAAACTACTAGTTCATTATCAGGCGAGGAAAATACTAGAAGGTGTTACAGCATCATTATCTCTCTCTCTCTCTCTCTCTCTCTCTCTCTCTCTCTCTCTCTCTCTCTCTCTCTCTCTCTCTCTCTCTCTCTCTCTCTCTCTCTCTCTCTCTCACCCCAATAATCCTGCTAGTACATTTTTTACTCCCTTCAGTCCTTCCTTCACCCAGCACCTCCCAGCATCCCTAAGCTCATCCTTATTCTTCCTAGCATCTCCCAGCACCTCCTAGCTCATCTTTATTCTTCCTAGCATCTCCCAGCACCTCCTAACTCATCCTTATTCTTCTTAGCACCTCCCAGCACCACCTAGCACAACCTTATTCGTCCTAGCACCTCCTAGCACCTCCTAGCACCTCCCAGCACTTTCTAGAGCCTCTTTACTCTTCGTAGCACCTCCCAGCACCTCCAAGAGCATCCTTATTCTTCCCAGCACCTCCCAGCACATCCTAGCACATTCTTACTCTTCCCAGCACCTCATAACACCTGCCAGTATTCCACTATTCTGACTACTTTCACTTTCTCTCGTGCTATCTCTCTTACTTTCCCTGGAGAGAGTTAGGTCTTCCACACAAGTTTTCTTTAATGGTCAAATAGTAATAAATGTGTTGGTCTATCTCTCTCCTTTCTCTAATTTTGCTTTCTCATCCTTTCTCTAAAATTGCTTTCTCCTCCTTTCTCTAATATTGCTTTCTCCTCCTTGCTCTTTGTTTCATTCTCCTTCCTTTCACTTTACTTCGTTCTTCTTGCATTATCTTCCTTTCTCTTTTACCTATCTTACTTTTCTCTCTTCTTTCTCTCTTTTTCTTAAATTTCTTCTTTTCCACTTTCTCGTTATTTTCTCTTTCGCTGCTTTCTCTTATTTTCTCACTAATTTCTCTCCCTTTCTCTCTGTATTATTTTTCATTCTCTGCTTTCTTTCTCTCCCTTTCTCCTGCTATTTCTCCCACTTTCTCTTACCTTAATACATCTTATTTACTTTCTCTTCTCCTATTTTACTGTTTTTCTTGTTGATATTATTGTTAGTGTTGTTGTTGTTGATGTTGTTGTTGTTTTTGTTGTTGTTGTCGTTGTTGTTGGCGTTATTATTATTATTATTATTATTATTATTTTTATTATTATTATTATTATTATTATTATTATTATTATCATTATCAACAGCATCTACTCACACATAATTACATGACCTGGGAACAAGTCATTAGTGTTTATTGATGAGGCTGAAGGCATAACTAACATAAGCTAATGGCGGTACGTAATATATCAGGGTAATGGATAGCAATGGTTATAGTCACTACAGCTATATTGCTTAAGTGAGGTGTTGGTGATGTAGTGAGTGTGTGTGTGTGTGTGTCTGTCTGTTTTTATCTTTTCTTTCAATCTCTCTCTCTCTCTCTCTCTCTCTCTCTCTCTCTCTCTCTCTCTCTCTCTCTCTCTCTCTCTCTCTCTCTCTCTCTCTCACACACATCTCTTTTCTCTCTGTTTTCTAGGTCTCTCTCCACCCATCTCCACCCTTCACTGTCTTCCCTCCACCACCCACCACAGTTCGCCCTCACTCACCACAGTCCTCCCTCCACCCACCACAGTCCTCCCTCCACCCACCACAGTCCTGCCAACATACAGTAAACATATGCAAAATGGAGGATGTAAAAAGTTAGGGAAAAATGTATCTTAACAGCGTAGCTACTCTTACATTCATGAGTTGAGTGTGTGTGTGTGTGTATGTGTGTGTGTGTGTGTGTGTGTGTGTGTGTGTGTGTCTATTGTTATTATTATTATTTTTATTATTATTTTTATCATCACCATCCAAATCATCCATCATCCTTCTTATCATCATCATCATCATCATCATCATCATCATCATCATCATCATAACCATCATCATCATCATCATCATCATCATCATCATCATCATCATCATCATCACAACCATCATCACAACCATCATCATCATCATCATCATCATCATCATCATCATCATCATCATCATCATCATCATCATCATCATCATCATCATCATCATCATCATCATCATCATCATCATATCATCATCATCATCATCATCATCATCATCATCATCATTATCATCATTATCACATCATCATCATCATAACCATCATCATCACCATCATCATCATCAGCATCATCATCATCATCATCATCATCATCATCACAACCATCATCACAACCATCATCATCATCATCATCATCATCATCATCATCATCATCATCATCATCATCATCATCATCATCATCATCATCATCATCATACACACAGCAAGAGACACAAGGCCTGACAAAGAAGTCATCAAGAGCAACAGAAGACAGCCACACACCTGGTCACACCTGCAGAGCCTCACTATTTACACGACATTATTATTTTTGTTTACTTGACGAGCAGGGAAGAGATGGGTGTTCTCGGGTGTGTGTGTGTGTGTGTGTGTGTGTGTTGCTCCTCTTGACACACGTACACACACCCGCTATCACACATGTACAGTTGAGGACATTTCCGACTGGTACACTCAGCCTTGTCAATCCACCCTCTCCATAAGGTGTGTACCCCAAGAGTTTCGACTCGTGAATCCGAAGCATTAACGAGTGAGTGATATAGAGGGGACGGGTTGGGGAGTTGAGGAGGGTAAGAGTGTTCGGGGGTGGGGGGGGAGGGGGGTAGAGGTATGGGAGAGGGTTACAATGCAGTATTTATTAAGTAAGGGCATAAATATGTAAGATAAAATACAAATTACCCTTTGAATCTGTTTACTCACCATCACAAACTTGAAATATTATCAAACCACAACAACAACAGAAATATTCCGCAACATCACACCAAGAAATATTATCCCAAACCTTAAAGTATCACCATAGTATTACACGTCTCCTTAACTCGGCACCAATTATCCAGTGAATGCAGTTCTGAGAATCACTCATGTTCGACGTCCACTAAATTACTTTCCACACAGGTCAGGGAGATAAAGTTTGGTGTGGGAAGTTTGTGCGTTTAACTTGGTGGAGAATTTCTTATTTTTGGGTCCGGCAAAGAATACGAGAGGTTTTAATGGGTTGGGTTCAGTATGATGTAGTTTGCTTGTGTCAGGTTAAGTTTGGGTTAGTTTAGAGTGAGTTGGGTTAGGTTAAGATACGTTGATATAAGTTAAATGACATTAAGTTACCATTTGGTTGTGTAAAGCTGTTTGGTTAGTTTTAAGTTAGTTTAGATTATGTCAAGTTAAGATATATTGAGGGGGATCATAGAGAGCCTCACACCTGCCTCACACCTGCCTCACACATGCCTTACACCTGCCTCACACCTGCCTCACACCTGCCTTTCCCAGCCTCACACCTGCCCACCTGCCTGCCTCACACCTGCCTGCCACACCTGCCCACCTACACCTGCCTTACACCTGCCTCCACACCAGCCTCACACCTGCTCACACCTGCCTCACACCTGCCTCACACCTGCCTACACCTGCCTCACACCTGCCTGCCTCACACCTGCCTTCCCTGCCCACCTGCCCACCTGCCTCACCTACACCTGCTGCCTTACACCTGCCCCCACCAGCCCACCTGCCTCACCTGCCTGCCTTACACCTGCCTCACACACCACCCACACTCCACCCTCAGCCTCCTGTCACCTGCCCACACCAGCCTTACACCCTCCAGCCTCACACCTGCCTCACACCAGCCCCACACCTGCTGCCTCACACACCTGCCTCACCACCAGCCTTACACCTTCACCTGCCTCACACCTGCCTTCCCACACCTGCCTCACACCTGCCACACCAGCCTCACACCTGCCTCCCCCAGCCTCACCTGCCTCCACACCAGCCTCACACCTGCCCCACACCAGCCTCACACCTGCCCCCACACCACCTGCCTCCCCACACCTGCCTCCCCCCACACCTGCCTCACACCTGCCTCCACCAGCCCACCTGCCTTACACCTGCCTCCACCAGCCTCACACCTGCCTGCCTCCTGGCACCAGCCTTACCTGCCTCACACCTGCCTGCCCACCTGCCTCACACCAGCCTCACACCTCACACCACACACCTGGCCTACACCTGCCTCACACCAGCCCACCTCACACCTGCCTCCACACCTCCACCTGCTCACCTGCCTCCCCCACACCTACCTCCTATCCTCCACACCAGCCCACCTCACACCATCACACCTGCCTCCTGCCTCCCACCTGCCTGCCTCACTGGCCTTACACCTGCCTGCCTGCCCACACCAGCCTTCCTCACCTGCCTCCTGCCTACCACCTCTCACCTCCCACCTGCCTCACCATCCTCCACCTGCCTCCCACCAGCCTACACCTGCCTCACAGCCTCACACCAGCCTTACACCTGCCTCTCACTATCCTCACACCTGCCTCACACCAGCCTTACACCTGCCTCACACCTAGGCTAAGAATGTTAATAAGTTTCGTCTTGGTGTGAGGTTGCTGGCAGGAATGACAAGACTTCCGGAGCCTTTGATGTGACGACGTGTGACAGAGGCGTTGACCGTCACCATACTGGTAATTGGTTATAGGAAGGTTATTGCGTATAGGGAGGTTATTGCGTATAGAGAGGTTATTGCATATAGGGAGGTTATTGCGTATAGGGAGGTTATTGCATATAGGGAGGTTATTGTATATAGGAAGGTTATTGCGTATAGGGAGGTTATTGAATATAGGGACGTTATTGCATATAGGGAGTTTATTGTATATAGAAAGGTTATTTATTGTTATTATTTTTATCATTATTATTATCATTATTACTACTACTACTACTACTACTAATTTTTTTTTTTTTTTTTACGTGGCCTCAACCTCCCCAATAGCCACACCTTCGCCACCATTTATTTACCTTAATATTAAATATCCTAATACATAAGAAGCTATCCTATCTGTGTTAAATTAGTTGAGCAGCAGATCTATGCGGCATTCAGTGACTGTAGCCTCATAGTCAATATCTGCAGCAGTTGTCGGAGTAGGGGCAGAAGCTCTCGTTCCCCTGAGGCAGAGCAAAGCCGACCGAAGGAGAGAGAAGGACAGTCGACATCTCATCCAGGCTGTAACATAACTTCTGGGCTGCTGCTTCTGTTCGGAGATCAGCTCTGCGAGTCTGGCGTAGAAACATCTTGCACTTGGGCCCATCCCACCAGAGGTTGTGAACACTAGAGGAGTGAAGCTGCCTTGATCAACATTTTGAATTCTCTCCCCATATGCCCTTCTCTTGTCGTTCTCGTTCCTCCTATGCGCAGCATCGAGAGCTAGGTTACGGTGACAAACGGCCATGGGATCAAAAATCCTGATGTCGAAGAAAGCTCGCTGTCCCCGCGTCCAGAATCCTCGAGCGCTGACGTCCACACGGGCTTCGTTAGATGTGTTTGAAGTCCTGTGTTGGAAGATCTCGCTATCCAGTGGAGGGTCAGTTCTCGCCATGACGTCCCAGCAGATTTCGCTTTAACATAATATTTGCTGTGAGATCCTTACCTCGTCATGCCTCATTACATATAAGCCCCCCCCTTCTTACAAACCATGGCGTAATCGCCATCATAGAAGGGCTTACGCATTGGGAGAACAAACCATCTTTTGGCCAACCCATTGCCTTAGAGCAATGGCATCACCATAAATTCTTGTTTGTTAAGGCTGAAACCATTTGCCTATCGGTAACGTAGTTAACCAGTTCGAGCGCCCACCTCACCGCACCAATGCTTCTTTTTTTTTGTCAAATTTTCTGGAACCTGCAGCAATAGTTGCTGCAACATGTCACGACTGGCAGTGCTGCCACGTCTGTTTATGTGTAATGGACCTACGGATCTTATTAACTTCGCTGTTCACTTCCCTGTTGCATTCTGGGCTATTATGTGGTCAGTGAGGGCTGCCGTGAGCTTAAGTGAATTTTGATGTTCAGAGTCAGCAATCTCCTCTGGATTAGTTAGTCCCATCCCTCCCAGTCTTGGTGGAAGTGGAAGAAGTGTTCTTTCTGCTCGGGTTAAGTCAGGGTGTTTCACTAGTTTGGGAATGAACTTGACACTGATTGCTTCTTCCAAAGGGTGGAGGAGGGGTCCGATCTCAGGGATGGTACGCATCAGGTAGTTCCAACGATGCTTGACTCCATGGGTGAATGCTGCAAAGGCCGCATGTGGCTCTGTGTTAGCAATCTCCGATAGAGCTTGGATTTCGCTCACCCACTCATTCACTTTTACAGCTACGTACTGGGTCTTGAAGTCCGTAGTGCCAATTACTGCGCCTAGATGTCTTTGGCCGTCCTTAGTTATTTTGACCTCACTTTCGCCGAAAACCTCCAAAGCCCGATCATAATGATCTGGCTTCACGATGAGGAAGGATTTGCTGGCGTTTGGGTGGTACCCTATTTGTGGACCTCGCGATGTTACCAGGTCCCACCACTTTTGATGTCCTCCACTTTTCCTGCTCCTGTAAGGTCATCAGCATATGCCACTTGTTTGACCCCAGTTGTTTCAAACTTTATTTCTTGTTGGAGCACTGATAGGCCTATTGCATACATTGCCATTGCAATGGGGTCCCCCTGTGTTGTTCCCTCAGTCGACTGTAGGATGGTATCACCTCGTAGAGCCTTATTGTTTACTATGTAGAGGTCTGATGGATTCCTATACGAATTTTCAACATACATCGCAAAGCTAGGACACTTGATCTTGATGTTGTGCAGTGCCGCCTTGCGGTTAAGTATGTTGAATGCGTTTGAAGCATCCACCAGGAGAACGGCCTCACAATCACGCTGCTCGAATATCAATCTCATAGCGTGAATGGCCGCCTCCCCACCAACCTGGTGGCCAGCACACACTTGTAGGTTCCCTGCTGCTGCCCTGACATCGTCCTTTACCACCTCCATTATGCACTTTCCGATAATCCGCCTCAGCACTTCCCCCACCCCTATAGGTCTACATCCTGGTTTCTTTTCCAGAGGAATAAGGCGGCAGGCCGTCAGGGCCTGGAGGTGATGGCAGCAAGAGGATGCAAGCTTTCTTGCAAGGGCGGCAATGGCAGTGCAGAGATCGCTTGCTACAGGGCCAAACTTGTTTGTGCTGAGGATGACTCTCCAACCATTTGCATCCAGACCTGAAGGGCCGGCTCCTCCACGAGTCTTCAGTGCCTTTTTCCACACCATCTCTCCTGTTATTTTCTCGAACAGGACAGCATTTGGTGGGATATAGGCACCCTGGAGCCTGATGCCTTCATCTTCACTTGCAGGGGGATGTTTCTCTTTCAATAGTTTTAATGTCTCTCTGTTTATTGGCATCACCCCACCGGAAGATTCCTGAGTGAGAGATCTTACCGCGAGAGACACTTTTCCCACACGCATTTTGTTTCCAAAATTTCTTGCCACGTCAT
>NW_024743747.1:0-18327 GCF_018991925.1 Homarus americanus
GTTATACTCGATCAGGGGACTTTGTTATACTCGGCCAGGGGTGTTTGTTATACTCGATCAGGGGCCGTTGTTATACTTGATCAAGGGGCTTTGTTATACTCGATCAAGGGACTTTTTTATTCTCAATCAGGGGGACTTTGTAATACTCGATCAGGGGGCTTTGTTATACTCGATCAGGGAACTTTGTTATACTCGATCAGGGGCCTTTGTTATACTCGACCTGGGGACTTTGTTATACTCGATCAGGGGCTTTTGTTATACTTGATGAGGGGGCTTTGTTATACTCGATCAGTGGCCTTTGTTATACTCTTTTAGAGGCCTTTGTTATACTCGAACAGGGGCCTTTGTTAAACTCGATCAAAGGCCTTTGTTATTCTCGATTTGAGGACTTTGTTAAATTCGATGAGGAGACTTTGTTATACTCGATCAGGGGAGTTTGTTATACTCGATCAGGGGACTTTGTTTTATTCGATCAGGGGGCTTTGTTATACTCGATCAGGGGACTTTGTTATACTTGATCAGGGGCCTTTGTTATACTCGATCAGGGGACTTTGTTCACCTCGATCAGGGGACTTTGAAATACTCGATCAGGGGACTTTGTTATATTCGATGAGGGGACTTTGTTATATTCGACCATGGGACTTTGTTATACTCGATGAGGAGCCTTTGTTATACTCGATCAGGGGCCCTTGTTATACCCGATCCGGGGACTTTGTTATACTTGATGAGGGGACTTTGTTATACTCGATCAGGGGACTCTGTAATACTCGATCAGGGGACTTTGTTATACTCGATCAGGGGCCTTTGTTATACTCGATCAGGGGACTTTGTTCTCCTCGATCAGGACTTTGTAATACTCGATCAGGGGACTTTTGTTATATTCCGATGAGGGGATTTGTTATATTCGACCATGGACTTTGTTATACTCGATGAGGAGCCTTTGTTATACTCGATCAGGGGCCCTTGTTATACCCGATCAGGGGACTTTGTTATACTCGATGAGGGGACTTTGTTATACTCGATCAGGGGACTCTCTAATACTCGATCAGGGGACTTTGTTATACTCGATCAGGGGCCTTTGTTATACTCGATCAGGGGACTTTGTTAAACTCGATCAAAGGCCTTTGTTATTCTCGATTAGAGGACTTTGTTAAACTCGATGAGGAGACTTTGTTATACTCGATCAGGGGAGTTCTTTATACTCGATCAGGGCACTTTGTTATACTCGATCAGGGGCCTTTGTTATACTCGATCAGGGTCCTTTGTTATACTCGATCAGGGGACTTTGTTCTACTCGGCCAGGGGTCTTTGTTATACTCATTTTGGGGCCTTTGTTATACTTGATCAGGGGGCTTTGTTATACTCGATCAGGGGACTTTGTTATTCTCGATCAGGGGGACTTTGTTATACCCCATCAGGGGGCTTTGTCATTCTCGATCAGGGGACATTGTTTTACTCGATCAGGGGGCTTTGTTATACTCGATCAGGGGAGTTTGTTTTACTCGATCAGGGGCTTTGTTATATACTCGATCAGGGGACTTTGTTATACTCAGATCAGGGGCCTTTTTTACATCTTCGATCAGGGCCTTTTGTTATACTCCGATTAGGGAACTTTGTTATACCCGACCAGGGTCTTTGTTATACTCGATCAGGGCCTTTGTTATAATGGATGAGGGGGCTTTGTTATACTCGGATCATGGGAATTCTGTTATTCTCGATGAGGGCACTTTGTTATACTCTGATCAGGGGGCTTTGTTATACTCGATTAGGGAACTTTGTTATACCCGACCAGGGGTCTTTGTTATACTCGATCAGGGGCCTTTGTTATACTTGATGAGGGGGCTTTGTTATACTCGATCATGGGAATTTGTTATTCTCGATCAGGGGCCTTTGTTAAACTCGATCAGGGGCCTTTGTTATACTCGATCAAGGGGCATTGTTATACTCGATCTGGGAACTTTGTTATACTCGATCAGGGGCCTTTTTTATAATCGTGCAGGGGACTTTGTTACACTCGATCAGGTGACTTTGTTCTCCTCGATCAGGGGACTTTGTAAATACTCGATCCGGGGACTTTGTTATATTCGATGAGGGGTCTTTGTTATACTCGACCATGAGACTTTGTTATACTCGATGAGGAGCCTTTGTTATATTCGATCAAGGGCCCTTGTTATACCCGATCAGGGGACTTTGTTATACTCGATGAGGGGACTTTGTTATACTCGATCAGGGGACTCTGGAATACTCGATCAGGGGACTATGTTATACTCGATTAGGGGCCTTTGTTATACTCGATCAGGGGACTTTGTTATATTCGATAAGGGGACTTTGTTATACTGGATCATGGGACTTTGTTATACTCGATGAGGGGACTCTGTATACTCGATCAAGGGACTCTGTAATACTCGATCAGGGGACTTTGTTATACTCGATCAGTGGCCTTTGTTATACTCTTTTGGAGGCCTTTGTTATACTCGAACAGGGGCCTTTGTTAAACTCGTACAACGGCCTTTGTTATTCTCGATTAGAGGACTTTGTTAAACTCGATGAGGAGACTTTGTTATACTCGATCAGGGGAGTTCTTTATACTCGATCTGGGGACTTTGTTTTACTCGATTAGGGGGCTTTGTTATACTTGATCAGGGGACATTGTTATACTCGATCAGGGGCCTTTGTGATTCTCGATCAGGGGCCTTTGTTATATTCGATCAGGGACTTTGTTATACTCGGCCAGGGGTCTTTGTTATACTCATTCAGGGGCCTTTGTTATACATGATCAGGGGTCTTTGTTATACTCGATTAGGGGCCTTTGTTATACTTGATGAGGGGGCTTTGTTATACTCGATCATGGGAATTTGTTATTCTCGATGAGGGGTACTTTGTTATACTCGATCAGGGAGAAACTTGTTGCTCGATCAGGGAACTTTGTTCTTCTCGATCAGAGGCCTTTGTTATACTCGTTCAGGCCTTTGTTATATTCGATCAGGGCATTGTTGCATAATCGACCAGGGGACTTTGTTATATGATCAGGGCCTTTGTTAAACTCGATCAGGGAGACGCTGTTGCCACTCGATCAAGGGGCATTGCCTTACTCGATCTGGGCTTTGTTATACTCGATCAGAGGCCTTTGTTATAATCGTGCAGGGGACTTTGTTACACTCGATCAGGTGACTTTGTTCTCCTCGATCAGGGGACTTTGTAATACTCGATCCGGGGACTTTGTTATATTCGATGAGGGGTCTTTGTTATACTCGACCATGGGACTTTGTTATACTCGATGAGGAGCCTTTGTTATACTCGATCAAGGGCCCTTGTTATACCCGATCAGGGGACTCTGTAATACTCGATTAGGGGACTTTGTTATACTCGATTAGTGGCCTTTGTTATGCTCGATCAGGGGACTTTGTTATATTCGATAAGGGGACTTTGTTATACTGGATCATGGGAGTTTGTTATACTCGATGAGGGGCCTTTGTTATACTTGATGAGGGGACTCTGTTATACTCGATCAAGGGACTCTGTAATACTCGATCAGGGGACTTTGTTATACTCGATCAGTGGCCTTTGTTATACTCTTTTGGAGGCCTTTGTTATACTCGAACAGGGGCCTTTGTTAAACTCGTACAAAAGCCTTTGTTATTCTCGATTAGAGGACTTTGTTATTCTCGATCAGGGGGACTTTGTTATACCCCATCAGGGGGCTTTGTTATACTCGATCAGGGGACTTTGTTATTCTCGATCAGGGGGACTTTGTTATACCCCATCAGGGGGCTTTGTTATACTCGATCAGGGGACTTTGTTATACCCGATGAGGGGGCTTTGTTTTACTCGATCAGGAAACTTTGTTATACTCGATCAGTAGCCTCTGTTATAATCGTGCAGGGGACTTTGTTACACTCGATCAGGGAACTTTGTTATACTCTATCAGGGGCCTTTGTTATACTCGATGAGGGGCCTTTGATATTCTCGATTATTGGACTTTGTTAAACTCGATGAGGAGACTTTGTTATACTCGATCAGGGGAGTTTGTTATACTCGATCAGGGGACTTTGTTTTACTCGATCAGGGGGCTTTGTTATACTCGATCAGGGGACTTTGTTATACTCGATCAGGGGCCTTTGTTATACTCGATCAGGGGCACTTGTTATACTCGATCAGGGGACTTTGTTATACTCGGCCAGGGGTCTTTGTTATACTCGATCAATGGCCGTTGTTATACTTGATCAGGGGGTTTTGTTATACTCGATCAGGTGACTTTGTTATTCTCGATCAGGGGAACTTTGTTATACTCGATCAAAGGGCTTTGTTATACTCGATCAGGGAACTTTTTTATACTCGATCAAGGGGCTTTGTTATATTCGATGAGGGGACTTTGTTATACTCGACCATGGGACTTTGTTATACTCGATGAGGGGCCTTTGTTATACTCGATGAGGGGCCCTTGTTATACCCGACCAGGGGACTTTGTTATATTCGATCAGGGGACTTTGTTATACTCGATCAGGGAACTTTGTTATACTCGATCAGGGGCCTTTGTTATACTCGTTCAGGCGCCTTTGTTATATTCGATTAGTGGCCTTTGTTATACTCGACCTGGGGATTTTGTTATACTCGATCAGGGGCTTTTGTTAAACTCGATAAGGAGCCTTTGTTATACTCAATCAGGGGACTTTGTTATACTTGATTAGGGGACTTTGTTATACTCGATCAGGGGGCTTTGTTTTACTCGATCAGGAAACTTTGTTATTCTCGATGAGGGGCCTTTGTTATAATCGTTCAGGAGACTTTGTTATACTCGATTAGGGGACTTTGTTATACTCGATCAGGGGACTTTGTTATACTCTATCAGGGGACTTTGTTAAACTCGATCAAAGGCCTTTGTTATTCTCGCATAAAGGACTTTGTTATACTCGACCAGGTGCCTTTGTTATACTTGATGAGGGGGCTTTGTTATACTCGTTTTTGGGACTTTGTTATTCTCGATGAATGGGACTTTGTTATACTCGATCAGGGGGCTTTGTTATACTCGATCAGGGAACTTTGTTATATTCAATCAGGGGCCTTTGTTATACTCGTTCAGGCGCCTTTGTTATATTCGATCAGGGGCCTTTGTTATACTCGACCAGGGGACTTTGTTATATTCGATCAGGGGCCTTTGTTATACTCGATGAGGGGCCTTTGTTATACTCGATCAGGGGACTTTGTTATACTTGATCAGGGACTTTGTTATACTCGACCAGGGGGTTTTTAATACTCGATGAGGGGGCATTGTTATACTCGATGAGGGGACTTTGTTATACTCGATCTGGGGACTTTGTTATACTCGATCAGGGGACGTTGTATATACTCGACTAGGAACATTGTTATATTCGATGAGGTGCCTTTCTTATACTCAATCAGGGGGCTTTGTTATACTCGATGACGGGACTGTGTTATACTCGATCAGGGCGTTTGTTATACTCGTTCAGGCGCCGTTGTTATATTCGATCAGGGCCTTTGTTATACTCGAGCCAGGGGACTTTGTTATACTCGATCAGGGGCTTTTGTTAAACTCGATCATGGGCCTTTGTTATACTCAATCAGTGGACTTTATTATACTCGATCAGGGGGCTTTGTTATACTCGATCAGGGGCCTTTGTTATACTCAATCAGGGGACTTTGTTTTACTCGATCAGGGGACTTTGTTATACTCGATGAGGGGGCTTTGTCTTACTCGATTAGGAAACTTTGTTATTCTCGATCCGTAGCCTTTGTTATAATCGTGCAGGGGACTTTGTTACACTCGATCAGGGGACTTTGTTCTCCTCGATCAGGGGACTTTGTTATTCTCGACCATGGGACTTTGTTATACTCGATGAGGGGCCTTTGTTATACTCGATCAGGGGCCCTTGTTATACCCGACCAGGGGACTTTGTTATACTCGATCAGGGGACTTTGTTATACTCGATCAGGGGACTCTGCGTACCGATCAGGGGACTTTGTTATACACGATCAGGGGCCTTTGTTATACTCGATCAGGGGACTTTGTTATATTCGATAAGGGGACTTTGTTATACTGGATCATGGGACTTTGTTATACTCGATGAGGGGCCTTTGTTATACTCGATGAGGGGACTCTGTAATACTCGATCAAGGGACTCTGTAATACTCGATCAGGGACTTTGTTATACTCGATCAGTGGCCTTTGTTATACTCTTTTAGAGGCCTTTGTTATAATCGAACAGGGGCCTTTGTTAAACTCGATCAAAGGCCTTTGTTATTCTCGATTAGAGGACTTTGTTAAACTCGATGAGGAGACTTTGTTATACTCGATCAGGGGAGTTCTTTATACTCGATCAGGGGACTTTGTTTTACTCGATTAGGGGGCTTTGTTATACTCGATCAGGGGACTTTATTATACTCGATCAGGGGATTTTGTTATACTCGGCCAGGGGTCTTTGTTATACTCGATCAGGGGCCTTTGTTATACTTGATTAGGGGGCTTTGTTATACTCGATCAGGGTACTTCGTTATTCTCGATCAGGGGGACTTTGTTATACCCCATGAGGGGGCTTTGTTATACTCGATCAGGGGAATTTGTTATACTCGATCAGGGGGCTTTGTTTTACTCGATCAGGAAACTTTGTTATACTCGATCAGTAGCCTCTGTTATAATCGTGCAGGGGACTTTGTTACACACGACCAGGGGACTTTGTTCTCCTCGATCAGGGGACTTTGTTATACTCGATCAGGGGCCTTTGTTATACCCGATTAGGGGCCTTTGTTATTCTCGATTATTGGACTTTGTTAAACTCGATGAGGAGACTTTGTTATACTCGATCAGGGGAGTTTGTTATACTCGATCAGGGGACTTTGTTTTACTCGATCAGGGGCTTTGTTATACTCGATCAGGGGACTTTGTTATACTCGATCAGTGGCCTTTGTTATACTCGATCAGGGGCATTTGTTATACTCGATCAGGGGACTTTGTTATACTCGGCCAGGGGTGTTTGTTATACTCGATCAGGGGCCGTTGTTATACTTGATCAGGGGGCTTTGTTATACTCGATCAGGGGACTTTGTTATTCTCGATTAGGGGGACTTTGTTATACTCGATCAGGGGGCTTTGTTATACTCGATCAGGAACTTTGTTATACTCGATCAGGGCTTTGTTATACTCGATCAGGAACTTTGTTATACTCGATCAGGGGCGCTGTTATACTCGTTCAGGCGCCTTTGTTATATTCGATCAGTGGCCTTTGTTATACTCGACCTGGGGATTTTGTTATACTCGATCAGGGGCTTTTGTTAAACTCGATAAGGAGCTTATGTTATACTCAATCAGGGGACTTTGTTATACTTGATTAGGGGACTTTGTTATACTCGATCAGGGGGCTTTGATTTACTCGATCAGGAAACTTTGATATTCTCGATGATGGGCCTTTGTTATAATCGTTCAGGAGACTTTGTTATACTCGATTAGGGGACTTTGTTATACTCGATCAAGGGACTTTGTTATACTCTATCAGGGGACTTTGTTAAACTCGATCAAAGGCCTTTGTTATTCTCGATTAGAGGACTTTGTTAAACTCGATGAGGAGACTTTGTTATACTCGATGAGGGGAGTTGTTATACTCGATTAGGGGACTTTGTTATACTCGACCAGGGGTCTTTGTTATACTCGATCAGGTGCCTTTGTTATACTTGATGAGGGGGCTTTGTTATACTCGTTTTTGGGACTTTGTTATTCTCGATGAGGGGGATTTGTTATACTCGATCAGGGGGCTTTGTTATACTCGATCAGGGAACTTTGTTATACTCAATCAGGGGCCTTTGTTATACTCGTTCAGGCGCCTTTGTTATATTCGATGAGGGACCTTTGTTATACTCGACCAGGGGACTTTGTTAAACTCGATCAGGGGCCTTCGTTAAACTCGATGAGGGGCCTTTGTTATACTCAATCAGGGGACTTTGTTATACTCGATCAGGGGACTTTGTTATACTCGATCAGGGGGCTTTGTTTTAGTCGTTCAGGGGACTTTGTTATACTCGATCAGGGGGCTTTGTTTTACTCGATCAGGGGACTTTGTTATACTCGATCAGGTTACTTTGTTATACTCGATCAGGGGACTATGTTATATTCGATGAGGGGACTCTGTTATACTCGATCAGGGGACTCTGTAATACTCGATGAGGGGACTTTGTTATACTCGACCAGGGGTCTTTGTTATACTCGATCAGGTGCTTTTGTTATACTTGTTGAAAGGGCTTTGTTATACTCGATCAGTGGCCTTTGTTATTCTCTTTTAGAGGCCTTTGTTATAGTCGAACAGGGGCCTTTGTTATACTCGATCAGGGGACTTTGTTATACTCGATCAGGGGGCTTTGTTTTACTCGATCAGGGAACTTTGTTATTCTCGATGAGGGGCCTTTGTTATAATCGTTCAGGAGACTTTGTTATACTCGATTAGGGAACTTTGTTATACTCGATCAGGGGCCTTTGTTATACTCATTCAGGCGCCTTTGTTATATTCGATCAGTGGCCTTTGTTATACTTGACCTGGGGACTTTGTTATACTCGATCAGGGGCTTTTGTTAAACTCGATCAGGAGCCTTTGTTATACTCAATCAGGAGTTGCCCTCGTTCAGGCGCCTTTGTCCGATCAGGAACTTTGTCATACTCGATCAAGGGACTTTGTTATACTCGATCAGGGAACTTTGTTATACTCGATCAGGGGCCTTTGTTATACTCATTCAGGCGCCTTTGTTATATTCGATCAGTGGCCTTTGTTATACTTGACCTGGGGACTTTGTTATACTCGATCAGGGGCTTTTGTTAAACTCGATCAGGAGCCTTTGTTATACTCAATCAGGGGACTTTGTTATACTTGATCAGGGGACTTTGTTATACTCGATCAGGGGGCTTTGTTTTACTCGATCAGGAAACTTTGTTATTCTCGATGAGGGGCCTTTGTTATAATCGATCAGGAGACTTTGTTAAACTCGATTAGGGGACTTTGATATACTCGATCAGGGGACTTTGTTATACTCTATCAGGGTACTTTGTTAGACTCGATCAAAGGCCTTTGTTATTCTCGATTAGAGGACTTTGTTAAACTCGATGAGGAGACTTTGTTATACTCGATGAGGGGAGTTTGTTATACTCGATCAGGGGACTTTGTTATACTCGATCAGGGGCCTTTTTTATACTCGATCCGGGGCCTTTGTTATACTCGATTAGGGGACTTTGTTGTACTCGACCAGGGGTCTTTGTTATACTCGATCAGGGGCCTTTGTTATACATGATGAAGGGGCTTTGTTATACTCGATGAGGGAACTTTGTTATACTGGTTCAGGCGCCTTTGTTATATTCGATCAGGGGCCTTTGTTATACTCGACCAGGGGACTTTGTTATACTCGATCATTGGCCTTTGTTAAACTCGATGAGGGGCCTTTGTTATACTCAATCAGAGGACTTTGTTATACTCCATCAGGGGACTTTGTTATACTCGATCAGGGGGCTTTGCTTTAGTCGATCAGGGGACTTTGTTATACTCGATCAGGTTACTTTGTTATACTCGATCAGGGGCCTTTGTTATACTTGATGAGGGGGCTTTGTTATACTCGATCAGTGGCCTTTGTTATACTCTTTTAGAGGCCTTTGTTATAGTCGAACAGGGGCCTTTGTTAAACTCGATAAAAGGTCTTTGTTATTCTCGATTTGAGGAATTTGTTAAACTCGATGAGGAGTCTTTGTTATACTCGATCAGGGGAGTTTGTTATACTCGATCAGGGGACTTTGTTTTACTCGATCAGGGGGCTTTGTTATACTCGATCAGGGGACTTTGTTATACTCGATCAGGGGCCTTTGTTATACTCGACCAAGGGCCTTTGTTATACACGATTAGGGGACTTTGTTATACTCGACCAGGGGTCTTTGTTTTACTCGATCAGGGGCCTTTGTTATACTTGATGAGGGGGCTTTGTTATACTCGATCAGGGGCCTTAGTTATACTTGATGAGGGGGCTTTGTTATACTCGATCAGGGGGCTTTGTTTTACTCGATCAGGATACTTTGTTATTTTCGATGAGGGGCCTTTGTTATAATCGTTCAGGAGACTTTGTTATACTCGATTAGGGGACTTTGTTATACTCGATCATGGGACTTTGTTATACTCTATCAGGGGACTTTGTTAAACTCGATCAAAGGCCTTTGTTATTCTCGATTAGAGGACTTTGTTAAACTCGATGAGGAGTCTTTGTTATACTCGATGAGGGGAGTTTGTTATACTCGATTAGGGGACTTTGTTATACTCGACCAGGGGTCTTTGTTATACTCGATCAGGTGCCTTTGTTATACTTGATGAGGGGGCTTTGTTATTCTCGTTTTTGGGACTTTGTTATTCTCGATGAGGGGGACTTTGTTATACTCGATCAGGGGGCTTTGTTATAATCGATCAGGGAACTTTGTTATACTCAATTAGGGGCCTTTGATATACTCGTTCAGGCGCCTTTGTTATATTCGATCAGGGGCCTTTGTTATACTCGACCAGGGAACTTTGTTATACTCGATCAGTGGCCTTTGTTAAACTTGATGAGGGGCCTTTGTTTTACTCAATCAGGGGACTTTGTTATACTCGATCAGGGGACTTTGTTATACTCGATCAGAGGGCTTTGTTTTGGTCGTTCAGGGGACTTTGTTATACTCGATCAGGGGTCTTTGTTTTACTCGATCAGGGGACTTTGTTATACTCGATCAGGTTACTTTGTTATACTCGATCAGGGGACTTTGTTATATTCGATGAGGGGACTCTGTTATACTCGATCAGGGGACTCTGTAATACTCGATGAGGGGACTTTGTTATACTCGACCAGGGGTCTTTGTTATACTCGATCAGGTGCTTTTGTTATACTTGTTGAGGGGGCTTTGTTATACTCGATCAGTGGCCTTTGTTATACTCTTTTAGAGGCCTTTGTTATAGTCGAACAGGGGCCTTTCTTAAACTCGATCAAAGGCCTTTGTTATTCTCGATTTGAGTTCTTTGTTAAACTCGATGAGGAGTCTTTGTTATACTCGATCAGGGGAGTTTGTTATACTCGATCAGGGGACTTTGTTTTACTCGATCAGGGGGCTTTGTTATACTCGATCAGGGGACTTTGTTATACTCGATCAGGGGCCTTTGTTTTATCAGGGGCCTTTGTTATACACGATTAGGGGACTTTGTTATACTCGACCAGGGGTCTTTGTTATACTCGATCAGGGGCCTTTGTTATACTTGATGAGGGGCTATGTTATACTCGATCAGGGGCCTTTTTTATACTTGATGAGGGGGCTTTGTTATACTCGATCAGGGGACTTTGTTATTCTCGATGAGGGGACTTTGTTATACTCCATCAGGGGGCTTTGTTATACTCGATCAGGGGCCTTTGTTATACTCGATCAGGGGCCTTTGTTATACACGGGACTTTGTTATACTCGACCAGGGGTCTTTGTTATACTCGATCAGGGGCCTTTGTTATACTTGATGAGGGCTATGTTATCCTCGATCAGGGGCCTTTGTTATACTTGATGAGGGGGCTTTAACTTCGATCGGGGACTATGTTGTTCTCGATCAGGGGACTTTATATATACTCGATCAGGGGACTTTGTTATACTTTTGTTATACTCGATCAGGGTTTGTTATACTCAATCAGAGGACTTTATTATACTCGTCAGGACTTTGTCTTACTCGATCGAAACTTTGTTATACTCGATCAGTAGCCTTTATTATAATCGTGGGGACTTTGTTACACCTCGATCAGGGGGCTTTGTTCTCCTCGATCAGGGGACTTTATAATACTCGATCAGGGGACTTTGTTATATTCGATGAGGGGACTTTGTTATACTCGACCATGGGACTTTGTTATACTCGACCATGGGACGTTGTTATACTCGATGAGGGGCCTTTGTTATATTCGATGAGGGGCCCTTGTTATACCCGACCAGGGGACTTTGTTATATTCGATCAGGGGACTTTGTTATACTCGATCAGGGGACTCTGTAATACTCGATCAGGGGACTTTGTTATACTTGATCAGGGGCCTTTGTTATACTCGATCAGGGGACTTTGTTACATTCGATAAGGGGACTTTGTTATACTGGATCATGGGACTTTGTTATACTCGATGACGGGCCTTTGTTATACTCGATGAGGGGACTCTGTTATACTCGATCAAGGGACTCTGTAATACTCGATCAGGGGACTTTGTAATACTCGATCAGTGGCCTTTGTTATACTCTTTTAGAGGCCTTTGTTATAATCGAACAGGGGCCTTTGTTAAACTCGATCAAAGGCCTTTGTTATTCTCGATTAGAGGACTCTGTTAAACTCGATGAGGAGACTTTGTTATACTCGATCAGGGGAGTTCTATATACTCGATCAGGGGACTTTGTTTTACTCGATCAGGGGGCTTTATTATACTCGATCAGGGTACTTTGTTATACCCAATCAGGGGGCTTTGTTATACTCGATGAGGGGACTTTGTTATACTCGATCAGGGGGCTTTGTTTTACTTGATCAGGAAACTTTGCTATACTCGATCAGTAGCCTCTGTTATAATCGTGCAGGGGACTTTGTTACACTCGATCAGGGGAATTTGTTCTCCTCGATCAGGGGACTTTGTTAAACTCGATCAAAGGCCTTTGTTATTCTCGATTAGAGGACTCTGTTAAACTCGATGAGGAGACTTTGTTATACTCGATCAGGGGAGTTCTATATACTCGATCAGGGGACTTTGTTTTACTCGATCAGGGGGCTTTATTATACTCGATCAGGGGACTTTGTTATACCCCATCAGGGGGCTTTGTTATACTCGATCAGGGGACTTTGTTATACTCGATCAGGGGGCTTTGTTTTACTTGATCAGGAAACTTTGCTATACTCGATCAGTAGCCTCTGTTATAATCGTGCAGGGGACTTTGTTACACTCGATCAGGGGAATTTGTTCTCCTCGACCAGGGGTCTTTGTTATACTCGATCAGAGGCCTTTGTTATACTTGATGAGGGGGCTATGTTATACTCGATCAGGGGCCTTTTTTATACTTGATGAGGGGGCTTTGTTATACTCGATCAGGGGACTTTGTTATTCTCTCGATGAGGGACTTTGTTATACTCCTCAGGGCTTTTGTTATACTCGATCGAGGGGCCTTTGTTATACTCGATCAGGGGACTTGGTTATACACGACCAGGGGACTTTGTTATATGCGATCAGGGATCTTTTTTATTCTCGACCAGTGGACTTTGTTATACTCGATCAGGGGATATATTTTACTCGATCAGGGGTCTTTGTTGTTCTCAATCAGAGGACTTTGTTATACTCGATCAGGGGACTTTGTTATACTCAATCAGGGGACTCTGTTATACTCGATTAGGGGCCTTTGTTATACTCGATGAGGGATGCTTTGTTATACTCGATCAGGGGCCTTTGTTATACTCAATCAGAGGACTTTGTTAGCATATACTCGATCAGGGGACTTTGTCTTGCTCGATCCAGAAACTTTTGTTATACTCGATCAGTAGCCTTTATTATAATCGTGCAGGGGACTTTGTTACACTCGATCAGGGGCTTTGTTCTCTCGATCGGGGGCTTTATAATATACTCGATCCGGGGACTTTGTTATATTCGATGAGGAGACTTTGTTATATGCTCGACCATGGGACTTTTGTTATACTCGACCATGGGACTTTGTTATACTCGATGAGGGCTGGCCCATATTCGATAGGGGCCTTGGTATACCCACGACCAGGGGACTTTGTTATATTCGATCGGGGACTTTGTTATACTCGATCGGGGGACTCATAATACTCGATCAGGGGACTTTGTTATACTCGATGAGGGGCCTTTGTTTTACTCGATCAGGGGACTTTGTTATATTCGATAAGGGGACTTTGTTATACTGGATCATGGGACTTTTTTATATTCGATGAGGGGCCTTTGTTATACTCGATGAGGGGACTCTGTTATACTCGATCAGGGGACTCTGTAATACTCGATCAGGGGACTTTGTTATACTCGATCAGTGGCCTTTGTTATACTCTTTTAGAGGCCTTTGTTATAATCGAACAGGGGCCTTTGTTAAACTCGATCAAAGGCCTTTGTTATTCTCGATTAGGAGACTTTGTTATACTCGATCAGGGGAGTTCTTTATACTCGATCAGGGGACTTTGTTTTACTCGATCAGGGGGCTTTGTTATACTCGATCGGGGGACTTTGTTATACTCGATCAGGGGACTTTGCTATACCCCATCAAGGGGATTTGTTATACTCGATCAGGGGACTTTGTTATACTCGACAAGGGGCTTTGTTTTACTCGATCAGGAAACTTTGTTATACTCGATCAGTAGCCTCTGTTATAATCGTGCAGGGGACTTTGTTACACTCGATGAGGGGACTTTGTTCTCCTCGATCAGGGGACTTTGTTATACTCGATGAGGGGCCTTTGTTATACTCGATTAGGGGCTTTTGTTATTCTCGATTATTGGACTTTGTTAAACTCGATCAGGAGACTTTGTTATACTCGATCAGGGGAGTTTGTTATACTCGATCAGGGGACTTTGTTTTACTCGATCAGGGGGCTTTGTTATACTCGATCAGGGGACTTTGTTATACTCGATCAGGGGCCTTTGTTATACTCGATCAGGGGCACTTGTTATACTCGATCAGGGGACTTTGTTATACTCGGCCAGGGGTCTTTGTTATACTCGATCAATGGCCGTTGTTATACTTGATCAGGGGGTTTTGTTATACTCGATCAGGTGACTTTGTTATTCTCGATCAGGGGAACTTTGTTATACTCGATCAAAGGGCTTTGTTATACTCGATCAGGGAACTTTTTTATACTCGATCAAGGGGCTTTGTTATATTCGATGAGGGGACTTTGTTATACTCGACCATGGGACTTTGTTATACTCGATGAGGGGCCTTTGTTATACTCGATGAGGGGCCCTTGTTATACCCGACCAGGGGACTTTGTTATATTCGATCAGGGGACTTTGTTATACTCGATCAGGGAACTTTGTTATACTCGATCAGGGGCCTTTGTTATACTCGTTCAGGCGCCTTTGTTATATTCGATTAGTGGCCTTTGTTATACTCGACCTGGGGATTTTGTTATACTCGATCAGGGGCTTTTGTTAAACTCGATAAGGAGCCTTTGTTATACTCAATCAGGGGACTTTGTTATACTTGATTAGGGGAATTTGTTATACTCGATCAGGGGGCTTTGTTTTACTCGATCAGGAAACTTTGTTATTCTCGATGAGGGGCCTTTGTTATAATCGTTCAGGAGACTTTGTTATACTCGATTAGGGGACTTTGTTATACTCGATCAGGGGACTTTGTTATACTCTATCAGGGGACTTTGTTAAACTCGATCAAAGGCCTTTGTTATTCTCGCATAAAGGACTTTGTTATACTCGACCAGGTGCCTTTGTTATACTTGATGAGGGGGCTTTGTTATACTCGTTTTTGGGACTTTGTTATTCTCGATGAATGGGACTTTGTTATACTCGATCAGGGGGCTTTGTTATACTCGATCAGGGAACTTTGTTATATTCAATCAGGGGCCTTTGTTATACTCGTTCAGGCGCCTTTGTTATATTCGATCAGGGGCCTTTGTTATACTCGACCAGGGGACTTTGTTATATTCGATCAGGGGCCTTTGTTATACTCGATGAGGGGCCTTTGTTATACTCGATCAGGGGACTTTGTTATATACTCAGTCAGGGACTTTGTTATACTCTATAGAGGGGCTTTGTTATACTCGATGAGGGACTTTGTTATACTCGACCAGGGGTTGTTATTTATATAAGCCAGGGGCCTTTGTTATACTTGATGAGGGCTTTGTTATACTCGATTAGGGGACTTTGTTGTTGTTACTCACGATCAGAGGACTTTGTTATATACTCAATCAGGGGCTTTGTTATGCTCGATCCAGGGAACTTTGTTATACTCGATCCGGTGTTAGCATACTCGTTCAGGCGCCGTTGTTATATTCGATCAGGGGCCTTTGTTATACTCGACCAGAGACTTTGTTATACTACTCGATCAGGGCTTTTGTTAGAAAGCTCGATCATGGGCCTTTGTTATACTCAATCAGTGGACTTTATTATACTCGATCAGGGGGCTTTGTTATACTCGATCAGGGGCCTTTGTTATACTCAATCAGGGGACTTTGTTTTACTCGATCAGGGGACTTTGTTATACTCGATGAGGGGGCTTTGTCTTACTCGATTAGGAAACTTTGTTATTCTCGATCCGTAGCCTTTGTTATAATCGTGCAGGGGACTTTGTTACACTCGATCAGGGGACTTTGTTCTCCTCGATCAGGGGACTTTGTTATTCTCGACCATGGGACTTTGTTATACTCGATGAGGGGCCTTTGTTATACTCGATCAGGGGCCCTTGTTATACCCGACCAGGGGACTTTGTTATACTCGATCAGGGGACTTTGTTATACTCGATCAGGGGACTCTGTAATACTCGATCAGGGGACTTTGTTATACACGATCAGGGGCCTTTGTTATACTCGATCAGGGGACTTTGTTATATTCGATAAGGGGACTTTGTTATACTGGATCATGGGACTTTGTTATAATCGATGACGGGCCTTTGTTATACTCGATGAGGGGACTCTGTTATACTCGATCAAGGGACTCTGTAATACTCGATCAGGGGACTTTGTAATACTCGATCAGTGGCCTTTGTTATACTCTTTTAGAGGCCTTTGTTATAATCGAACAGGGGCCTTTGTTAAACTCGATCAAAGGCCTTTGTTATTCTCGATTAGAGGACTCTGTTAAACTCGATGAGGAGACTTTGTTATACTCAATCAGGGGCCCTTGTTATACTCGATCAGTGGCCTTTGTTATACTCGATCAGGGGCCTTTGTTATTCTCGATTAGAGGACTTTGTTAAACTCGATGAGGAGACTTTGTTATACTCGATCAGGGGACTTTGTTATATTCGATGAGGGGACTTTGTTATACTTGATCAGGGGACTTTGTTATTCTCGATCAAGGGGAGTTTATTATATTCGATCGAGGGCTTTGTTATACTCGATCAGGGAACTTTGTTATACTCGATCAAGGGCCTTTGTTATACTCGTTCAGGCGCCTTTGTTATATTCGATCAGGGGCCTTTGTTATACTCGACCAGGGGACGTTGTTATACTCGATCAGGGGCTTTTGTTAAACTCGATCAGGGGCCTTTCTTATACTCAATCAGGGGACTTTGTTATACTCGATCACGGGACTTTGTTATTCTCGATCAGGGGACTTTGTTATATTCGATGAGGGGACTTTGTTATACTCGATCATGGGACTTTGTTATACTCGATGAGGGGCCTTTGTTATACTCGATGAGGGGACTCTGTTATACTCGATCAGGTGACTTTGTTATACTCGATCAAGGGACTTTGTTATATTCGATGAGGGGACTTTCTTATACTCGATCATGGGACTTTGTTATACTCGATGAGGGGCCTTTGTTATACTCGATGAGGGGACTTTGTTCTACTCGATCAGGGGACTTTGTTATACTCGATCAGGGGACTTTGTTACACTCGATTAGGGCAGTCTGTTATTCTCGACCAGGGGACTCTGTTATATTCGATCAGGGGACTTTGTCATACTCGATCAGGTGCCTTTGTTATACTCGATCAGGGGACTTTGTTGTACTCGACCAGGGGACTTTGTTTTATTCGATAAGGGGACTTTGTTATACTGGATCATGGGACTTTGTTATACTCGATGAGTGGCCTTTGTTATACTCGATTAGAGGACTTTGTTAAACTCGATCAAAGGCCTTTGTTATTCTCGATTAGAGGACTTTGTTAAACTCGATGAGGAGACTTTGATATACTCGATTAGGGGCCCTTGTTATACTCGATCAGGGACCTTTGTTATACTCGATCAGGGGCCTTTGTTATTCTCGATTAGAGGACTTTGTTAAACTCGATGAGGATACTTTGTTATACTCGATTGGGGGACCTTGTTATTCTCGATCAGGGCGAGTTTATTATATTCGATCCAGGGACTTTGTTATACTCGATCAGGGAACTTTGTTATACTCGATCAAGGGCGTTTGTTATACTCGTTCAGGCGCCTTTGTTATATTCGATGAGGGGCCTTTTTTATACTCGACCAGGAGACTTTGTCATACTCGATCAGGGGCTTTTGTTAAACTCGATCAGGGGCCTTTCTTATACTCAATCAGGGGACTTTGTTATAATCGATCACGGGACTTTGTTATTCTCGATTAGGGGACTTTGTTATATTCGATGAGGGGACTTTGTTATACTCGATCATG
>NW_024743748.1:0-13850 GCF_018991925.1 Homarus americanus
GGCGAATTTTTTTTTTTTAGTTTGAAAAATCGGCCCATGGTATTAATGATGTAGTTCTATGTGCAGAATCATGTGATATCTTCAGATTTGAAAAGTTTTAATTTTTTGCTAGGTAAATTTTAACTTGAAATCTTATGAAAATTCAGTATTCATACCCTTTTACCAACACCACTAAATAGCTTATTTAAAGTAAAGTAAATGTATCAGGTTAATTTATTAGGATGAAAATGATCCAGAATAGTGAAACGAATGATCTTGACACATTTATTAAATTTAATATTCCTTTAGAAAACAAAATCATCAAATACAAAAACTGGTTTTACTACTACGACCCGGTGTTCCTGCACACCATAGAGAACATGTCTTTCTTGCTTCTGTTTCTACTCATCACCTCCCTGCTGACCACCTGAGCTCGGATGTAGCCTTCCCTCCTCTCCTGGCTGTACACGTGACTGCTGGCCTCGCTCACTTGCTGTACACAACGCTCTATACTCTGGGTGTGTGAGGGCCAGGCAGGGACATGCATGGGGTTGTCCAGGAAAGCTCTGACTTGAACATTGGTGAGGCTGCAGGTAAGAGGAGGCTCACTGCCAGCCTGGATGTTACCCAGATCTATGAGATCAGTGAGGGTCTTGGCACCTAGATTGACTTCAGGAGTCTTCCTGACCCTGAAGGAATCGTCACCAACTGATTCGTCATGCCCAGATCCTCTCATAAGTCTCATATCCAAGATCTTTTTGACTGCCACTCTTCTCTCCTCCTCATCCTTACTGCAGAGCATTGTCTGCAGAACTGCCTCGGGATGAGCATACCAGAAAGATCTCCTCACAGTCTGCTCCACAATCTGAACAACCTTCCTTGGCTGACTCCTCAGGAGCTCAAGCTGGAAGAGAACATGCCTCGGACCTTCGGAGAATGATGACTTGACTTTGGTGTTGAACCAATTTGGCAAGTAGACACTCACGATGAATTGGACAATAAGTCTCAGGTTGTGAAGCTGGTTCCCTTTCAGTTTATGATGAGCGACCCAAATTCTGCAGAACCTGAGAGCCGTTGTGAGCCACCTAGAATGTGAGACTGGACCTATCTCTAAATCCATGTAACCGCCAAATATGGTCAGTGCCAGGTCAAATAATGACAGTATGTGCAAGCTCAACGAGTGGAGGGCCAACTAGCAGCCGATTTCAAAGCTCGGATTTATTTCTAACTCAGCTGGCAGAGTCCAGCATCTTGCCAGGGTTAGACCATCTGTTGTTTGAAGAGTCTTGCATGTCCCAGCTCCTGGATCAGATGTCTGAGTGCTCGTTAGTGTGGAGGTCTGAAGTAATCCAGACCAGCTTCCTCCCAATCTTCGCTCTATCCACTGCCTTGGCCCCCCCTTGCCACCCTGTGTTCGTGTTGGTGCTGTCCCCTCCAATGGCCTGCAGGGTCTGGTCTACGTTCCTCTCTCTGAGCCAGTTCACAATGTTATCTGCCACTATCACAGCTGGTTTCCTGATGTCATCTTTCTCTGGAGTGAAATGCCACAAATACTTCCCTCCTGGTTTACTGCAGCAGGAGTAGTGTTCCTCCTTCACCATGGCAGGGAACAACTTGTCAGAATCTCCAACTTTCATGAACACTTTAGTGTCATCCCTTCTCCCATCAAAGAACAAACAATTGATTCCATTTTCTCTTATCACCTTATCAAACTCCTCTTCTAGGTTACTGACAAGTTTCTCCTGAGCTCTCCTTACTTTGTTATGATCTACCACCAGGTGAACATCATCAGGTGTTATCAAACCACCGTCAATCCAGGCAGCTGTTGCTATCTCTGCAGTTTCTCTGAGACCAGTGTGGTGTCACATGCTGGCCAGAGCTATGCTCGGGATATGTTTCCTATTTCGAATCTTATGCCTGGAAGGTTTGGGATCATTATTTTCTGGGTTAGGGACAAAGTCACCATTCTCCTGGTCAGCACTCGGATCAGCCATGGGGAAGTCATTAAACTCTGAATCAGCTTGACTCCAATCATCGGCCTTTTTTACCTCACCCTGGGCCTTCTCAAGTCTTTTCCTCGGCAACTCTTCTCCTCTTCTGTCTCTCTGTGGCAACCTCCTGTCTCTTGGACTCCGGAATATCTTGGCTAGAAATCATGAGAGCCCCACCTGATCTTCTCTCTCTGTGCTTTGACAAATGCCAGTTCGATCACAAGAATCTTCAGTTCACGCTTACCGTCTAGGAGATGGGCCTCCGGATTTGGTCACGATCTTGTCAAACTCAGGACGAAGAGAACAGTGGGCACTTGCAAGTAATTTATGTCAAATGCTTGGTCAGTTGCTTGGCAAAGCTGTCCTTAACTGCAAGTTTCCTCTCCCAAGAGATATCTCTTGCCTTTTCCCAACTGGCTAGCAGTCTCTCACTGTGCTTCTTCTGACTTGTTATGACTGGGCTTGAACTGAGCGTTGTAGGGTGTACTGTGCCAAGACAGCTTTGGTCATATCACTGGCAATGTCTTTGTTTGTGTAAGTTCTTTGGTTCTTTCACTGGTTGCCTGATTAAAACACCGTGTCACCAAGCATCTCTCAATGTAGGCAACTCCGACTTCAGGAGCTCTCTCCCAGACCCAAGATAGTGACTGAGATGGCTGGATTTTTGGTTCCTCGTCCTGACACAAGCAGCCATCGCAAATATTATCAACTTATAAATGCATCAGAATCTGAAACAGAAAAAAAATATTGTTAGTTGGGTTGTTAAAGAATGAAGTCAGAAAGCAATGTTCACTATTTAATTGTAATGCACTAATGCAGCTGTACGTTAGATTTTCGATAAATTTCACGCTAAAATTTACCTAGCAAAAGGTTGCAAAATATTGAAACTGAAATTATTTTCTGTTTATATACACTAAAATCTACCAAAAAAGTGATGGGCCATTAGTTTTAGCTGATCTTCCCTCCTATGACACACCCTAATGTGATGCTCTAAAGCCACATTGTAATTGTAGGAGGAAGTTTTTCGCCTCAGGAAGAATTCGATTAGGACTCGGGCGATAATCTTGCCAGCTATGGACAGCAGCGAGATCCCGCGGTAGTTGCCACATTCTGGCCAGTCTCCCTTGTTCTTATAAATAATGACGATGGAGAACGTCTTTAAGAGCTTGGAGGATTTCCTCCTTTTCCCATACACTCTCAGGGAGAGAGTGGAGACAGGCTGGAAAGCAGAAATCCTCCTGCTTTATATACACCTCGGCTGGGATTCCATCAGGCCCTGAGGCTTTGTTATTTTTCATCTGTTTGATGGCAGCAGCTACCTCATCCAGGGATGGAGGATGGCCGAGGAAGGTTAGCTCTGGATGCTGAGTGGCCGGCGGGTTAGTCAGGACATCCAAATCGGTGTTTCGGTTTAGCAGTGAAGGGTAGTGCTCTTTCCAGTGCTGAAGGAGGCCTTCATTGTCTCTAATTATGGAGTTACCGTTGGATGAGCGGAGGGGGTCTGTGCAATGAAAAGTTGGACCATAAATGATTTAGTGGAATTGAAAAATTCGTGCAACATGAGCTGATCTGCAAATTTTTGTGTGTCACATGCTTTATTTTTAAACCAGTCATTCTTTAGATTGCTAAGTTCCTGCTGGGCTACCACTTTCTTCTTGAGGAAGGTATCAGCTTTGGTCCGAGACTGAGGGTTGTTCTGGCAGTTAATTAAAGCAGCATGTTTATCATCGACCAGTACATTGATTGCCGGGTCATTTTCATCAAACCAGTCCTGGTGTATTATTTAGATCTGGCCGTGGGTCTCTCTGCAGTTTTTTGTCATTGCAGTGTCGAGAATATCCCATTCGACACTGGGATTTGGGTTGTTTGTTGTTGGGTTGTTTATCAGCCCATTTTGGAGATTCTCTATGAAAGCATGTGCTATCACTGGGTCCTCCAGACGCTTAGTGTTAAAGCCTCTTCTGGAGGCTTGCTGCCTTCGCCGTTTTGGGGTGGCGTGAGGACAGAGCTTGGCTCTGATGAGCCGATGATCAGTAAAGTAGTGGTCTGTCTAGCGTGTTGCTAGGGATACCCAAAGAATGTTCTATACTACTGAGGGTATACACAAACACTTGTTGTCTTTAAAAGTAGGTTCTATTCTCGTACGGGAGATATATATACAATAGGACGCAGAAGCCCGTGGTCACGCCACCAGGACGATACATTGATACGAAGTCTTTAGTTAAGAGGTGAAAGAAGATTATTAGGAGTTGAAGGAAAAGTGGTGAAACTGAAATACAGTAGGAGTAGAAAGAATCTGGGCTCAACCAGATCGCTTCATCTTTCTTATTGGTGTTTTGTCTTTGTTCTGCTCCCTTGGGTCGTCAGACCTTTGTATTAATATTGGTTTATTTATATAATGCTGCTGCTTATTATTATTTTTGTTATTGTTGGAGTTAGTGAGCCCGCCCAGGTCCTTGTGTAACTGGGAGGGTAGTCACATTTTTTTTTTTTTGAGGTGTTAGTTAAGTGTTAGTTGTGTTAGTCTAAAGGTACACTGTATGGAGAGGCCTGCCAGGTTCTTAGTGGAGCTGGTTGGTCACTCTCATCTTTATTCCTCTAGTAATGTTTTATGTAGAAATGTGTATATTGAGGCAGGAGGTGGTTCAATTACTTCTTCCTGGCTGATATAGCTGGGAGGGTAATCACATTATTATTATTAATATTACTAATATATATATATATTTTCTTTCTTTTTTTCTTTTTTTTTATGGAGTTAGTGAGCCCGCCCAGGTCCTTGTGTAGCTGGGAGGGTAGTCACATTTTTTTTTTTTTTTTTTTTTTTTTTTTTTTTTTTTTTTTTTTTTTTTTTTTTTTTTTGCTAAGATGTTAGTTCAATGTTAAATGTTAAATATTAGTTATGTTAGTCTAAAGGTACACTGTATGGAGAGGCCTGCCAGGTTCTTGTGGAGCTGGTAGGTCACTCTCATCTTTTATTCTCTCTATTAATGTTTTATATGTATATTGGGGCAGGAGATGGTTCAATTACTTTCTTCCTGGCTGATTTAAACCAAATGTGTTCTTGGAATTCTTCGTTGTCTATATTATTTATCCAGTTTTGATATGTTTCTGTGTTAAGTTCAGTCACTTTTTTCCAAATATTTACAGCTTTGTTGTGTATATTTACATTGATTGCTAAGAGGTTTGCTCTCTTGTGTAGCTGTTCATTATTGATGTGGTCTGTATATTTTATATTATATATAAATCTGAGGGCTATATTTTGTACTGTTTGTAACCTTTTAAAGCACGATTTACTAAGGGTGTTCAATGGGATGGGTGGGTAGTCCATAATTGATTTGACAAGGGCAATATAAATGTTTCTTTTGTTATTAATGCTAAGGTTCTTAAAGCGTTTTATTTTTGATAATCTTATTCATGCCTGTCGTTCTTTATCTTTTAAGTATGTTATATATCCTCTTTTTGTTAGTTTTAATCCAAGCATCCTGCCTTCAGTGTCGTATGGGTATAGTTCCTGGTCGACTATTACTGGACTTGTTTTAATCTTGGCTATTGGTATTATCTTGAATTTGTTCTTATTTGTCCTGATTTTCCATTTTTCTCAAAATCATTTATGTTTTTTATCGCTCTTACCGTGTAGAGTGCCATAAATTGAGTTGATTTTCCTGGGTATGATACTATTTGAGTAATATCATCAGCAAACATTACATATTCGCTAAAAGGGGTAGGTTGAGGTGTGTCTGAAGTATAAATTGTATATAGTGTTGGAGAAAGGCATCCTCCTTGAGGTACTCCACTCTCAAGATTAAACATAGTTCCCAAAAAGTTTCCAATTTGAATTTGTGCTCTCCTATCATCTAAATAGTTGCACAATATTCTTAGCAAGTATTCGTTAAGTCCCAGTTTTAATATTTTATATTTCAAGCCTAAATGCCAAACTTTATCAAAAGCCTTAGAAACACTCTCTTTACGTCTATCTATGTATTACTACGCGCTGGCCTGTACAGATGCCAGCATTCACAAGCTGAATACATAAAGTATAAATGTGATAATCTACATACATAACATGGTGCACAATAAATAGAATATTACATAGAATTAATACATGTTCTGCAATACTTTACTATACATAATTAATAAGAGTAATATAAGAGTAATATAATAATATACAGCTGAAGGTACTACTTTGTGTCCATATATATCATACACCTCCCTCCCCCCTATACGCTCATAGTTTCATCTTGAGCGTACCTTTTGTTTCTGAGTCGCTCGGACCTGCGGAGTACTGGGGCAGAAACACAAGGTGGGGATGGATTTACTTTAGAGACATCAACATTAGGGGACTCAACTGGGGAGGGGTCAACACTAGGCAGCTCCACAGGTCGGAGGAAACGACGGTTCCTCCACCATACTCTACCACTAGGAAGACACACTTGGTAGTCCCTGGACCGGCCAATACCCATGACAACCCCAACCTTGTCCCAGCGGTGAGATACCGGATCTTGAATCCTGATCTGCTGGCCGATACTCAACCTGGGAAGGGGGCGGGCATGACAGTCATACCGAGCAGCGACATCTGCGGCTCGTTCTGCTGCACGGCGGTCACATTCTTCAGTCTTGGCCTGCCACTCTTGAGAAAAAGACTTCGGGTGGGCAGGAACACAAGACCTGAGATGATGTCCGTATAGAACCTGGGCTGGGGAGCGTCCGGTGAAGTTCGGGGTGTTGCGTAACTGCAACAAACCTCGATCGAAGTCCTCGCAGTCGATATTTCCTGAGGGTGACACCTTAAGGATCAGGTGTTTCACAGTCTTGACTGCGGCTTCAGCGTGTCCATTCGCCTGGGGGTAGTGGGGCGAGGTCACGACATGACAGACTCCCCAACGGTCCATGAAGTCCCGGAACTCGTGGCTGGTGAACTGGGGTCCTCCATCAGTCCTGAGGCGGAGGGGAACACCAACTTCTCTGAAGTAATGCCTGAAGCTCCGGATGGTAGCAGTAGCCGTTGTATCACTACCACAGGGGACGACAACAGGCCATCCAGACAGTCGGTCGGCAATGACGAGGAAGGACTTCCCTGCTACTGCAAAGAAATCGGCCGACACAGACTCGAAGGGTCTTGAAGGGTTGTCGTCGCACATTAAAGGTTCCTTTTGCTGGCTAGGTTGCAGAATCTGGCATGGCTCACAGGCACGGACGGTACTTGCAATGTCCGCGTCGATTCCGGGCCAAAATACAGTCTGCTTCGCCCGTCGCTTGGTGGCCTCCACTCTTCGATGGCTGTCGTGAAGGCGGGCCAAGGTACAGCGGCGTAGGGCAGCAGGAATAACTACTCGTGGGCCATACAAGACGAGGTCTCCATCACAATAGAGGTCCTCGCGTATTTTCCAGTACGGGAGTAGCAATTCATGAAGGTCGTATTGGTTAGATGGAAATCCCTGAGACACACAGTCGACGAGCCGGATGTAAGAAGGGTCGGCCCGGGCTGCGGTGCGGAGATCTTCAAGGGTCTTGTCTGCATCCGGTGCTGTAGACTCTTCTGATGTGAAGACGGCCTTCAATGAAACCACTGACTTGAGGGATGCAGCAGCTGTAGAACACAACATCTCGTCCTCTGGGGTGGCCTTTAAAATAGGTTTAGGGAATTCCTTGGAAATAATGGCCAACTCTTGACAATGGCCATATGATAAGAGCGGAGTCGGGATACCATTATGAACATCAATCCGGGCTGAGCAAGACTGCTTACCAAAGGTAAGGGTAGCCCAGAAAGATCCCAAAGCTGGAGCCATCTTGGAACCATCAGCTGTCAGTTTCGTTGTCTGAGGAGGGGGCTGTAGGTTGCTCCGGGGTATTCCCAAACTTGCTAAATGTTGTAGACCAATTACTGAGACGTCAGCACCGGTGTCAGGTAACATCTGAAGACTGGATGACGAGTTACCGTAAGAGATGACGACATTGATGTGCTGGGGCGTCGTGTCTGTGGAACTACGTACACGACGGCAGGAACGACTGGACACAGAAGGAGGGGGCGCGCCAGCACTACCTGAGGATGACTTCTTGGATTCTAGGTGGCGTCCTTTATGTGTCTTCTTACGACAACATTTGTCATAATGGCCCACACGACCACAAAGTCTGCACTGAACTTTGCTAGCAGGGCACTTGACTGTATAAGCTCAGTGACCCTGGCGGTCGCAACTTCTGCACACGCTTTGAGCAGCTGGGCACTGGGAGGCATTATGCTGTCTCGCACAGCTGTTCCACAAAGCTGCTGCTGAAGGTGTGGCTGGAGGGTGAGGGGTGGAGTTACTTTGCTGCTTCTTACCCTTTCTGTAGGAAGACACTGCCCTCACCTGGTCAGGCTGTGAGCGTAAAGCTGAAGTCGCACACCTAGCGGCCTCGTACGCTCGACATTTCGTAACAACATCTTGAAGGGAGGAAGTGGGGTCGAGGGAAATGAGACACTGAACTAGCTCTTCATCTCGGACACCCGTTAAGATAATTGTCTTGAGTTGTGTCTCTTCACAGACTTGAGAATGTCCGGGACAAACATCAACTTCCTCTGAACACCTTTTGAGCCTTACAAAAAATGCGTCAAAAGATTCTCCCTCAAGCTGTTTACATTGGAGGAGTTCTCTTCTCCTGAGTGCTTCGTTGCGCTGTCCCTTGACGTGTTCCTGCAACTTGTCGAGCACGGCCTCTACTGTCAGAGTTGTCGTAGGAGGCACTTGAAGTGTGTGCTCGAGAGTACGTTGTGTCTCTAAGGACAAGCACATACGAAGCTGTATCATTTGTTTCGGCTGTGATAAACTTGACAAGTCAACCATTGTTGCGTAGTCTTGCCAACGTCGACGCCATTCCCGAAACATCTGATAAGAAGCGTCAGACATCAGAGAGGGAGGCGTCTGTACAGCAGCCTTTTGAGGTGTTGTTCCGACTCTGGGAAATGAGGTACCTGTACCTCTAGTCGCATCAACGTTAGTTGTAGCAGACGAATCTTGTACGGTAGATCGTTGTGGGGAGGCTAACAGAGAAATCAAGACTTCAAATCTGGCTTGATCCTCCTTTCTTCTAAGGTCATCCTCACGTCTACGTATGTCTTCGAGTTCTCTGCGTTGTTGTTCCTCTTTGTGGCGTCGTCTTTCAGACTCTTTGTACCTAATTTCTTCCTCTTCTCTCCTTGCAATATCGTCCTGGCGTCGAGAAGTTTCCATCCACTTTATCAGTTGAAGGTGATCTGTGGACGCATGCATCGCAGGAGAGCTGGCTCGCGACGAGCGAGGAGATTCTGTGGGTGACTCGGCGTTGCCACTGTGGGGAGCGTGGGGCGTAAGCGTGGGTGGGGAGAGGTCTCCCACACTAAAACTCGTAACCCCATCGTCCAGGGTATCGTTTTGATCCCTGTGATACATGCCGACTGCTTCTGTACTCTATCTGTGCAAAAGACCGGGTCAGCCCCTCGTAATCTATGCACAGAATTACAGAAGTCTGAGGAAAGTCACAAGAATTTAATATAAGGTGAATGCGTGTGTGTGTGTGTGTCTTGCGGGTTGCCGGGAGAGACTTGGCGCGCTGCCAGACGTAGGAGCGGTGGGGCCGCGTCGCGCTAGCTCCTCAGTCACCCTCAGACCAGAGACGGGAGAGCACGTACTGTCGGGCCGCTCCCTTAGTCATCTGACCGCAACTTGCACAGACAATTATGATTAAAATACACAGCACAGCACTTCACAAAACACTTCACTTCACAGCACAGCACTGTACACAGCATAGCACTTCACAACACTGTAAGTCTAGAGGCTTGTAGTAGTCTTGCTGTCTGAAGCTGAAGTAGACTGAAGACGAGACGCCATTAACAGAGTCCGGGGGAAGGCTTGGTCCACTGTATCTCACTGAGAAATAATCACTGCGCCATCTAGCGTGTTGCTAGGGATACCCAAAGAATGTTCTATACTACTGAGGGTTTACACAAACACTTGTTGTCTTTAAAAGTAGGTTCTATTCTCGTACGGGAGATATATATACAATAGGATGCAGAAGCCCGTGGTCACGCCACGAGGACTCGGTCTTCACTCTCTTTACGTTATCTATGTATTACTACGCGCTGGCCTGTAGAGATGCCAGCATTCACAAGCTAAATACATAAAGTATAAATGTGATAATCCACATACATAACATGGTGCACAATAAATAGAATATTACATAGAATTAATACATGTTCTGCAATACTTTACTATACATAATTAATAAGAGTAATATAAGAGTAATATAATAATATACAGCTGAAGGTACTACTTTGTGTCCATATATATCATACAGTCTGAGCCACGCATTGCATAGGTGATGAGGACATCTCAGCGATCTCTTTCTCTGAGAATGATGTAGTCAATGAGATGCTAGTGTTTGGATCGTGGGTGTTGGCATGAACCCTTGAACTTGACGGCCTGCCTAAACAAGTTATTGGTGATAGTGAGGTTGTGTTCGGCACTTGCTGAGGTGGAGTAGGCCATTGGAATTGCAATTGCCTAGTCCATTTCTCCCTATGGTTCCATGCCAAATGTCAGCATCTGTGCCAACTCTGGGATTGAAGTCACCAAGGAGCACAACGTCATCTTCTCTGGAGATAGAGGTTAGCACTCCGTCGAGACCGACGTAAAAGGCCTCTGATGAAAAAGGCATGACGTGAGTAATTCAGTGGGACTCGGAGAGTCAAGAGTCGCTCGTTGATCTCAATTGGCATTTCAGTTAGCCTGTGTAGGATGTGTTAGCTGATGGCAAACCCAACTCCATAAATGCTTTTTCTCTCCATAGCAGGCTTACCCTTCCAGAAGAAGGTATAGCCAGACTCCCGTTCTGTGACTTACTCTCGTCTGGGAGCTGGGACTCACTAGTGGCTTTTATGTCGATGTTTTCCTAGCCAGCTCTTTTGCCACAGGGGCAGTTCTTCTTTCAGGACGCTCATTTTTGCCAGTATCCAGAAGGGTCCTGACATTCCATGCAGCGACCATAAGAGGTTGTATAGTTTGTTTTTGTTTGGATCTGTTATTTTGATTGTGTTTTCCACCACATAAAGATGACCTTACTGGGTGCGGTTGCCCAGTCAGGTTGGTTCTTTGGGCAGGCTATGTTTGGGGTAACTTTTTTAGCCCACTCCCCATGTGGGGTGAGGAGAGTGGCTCCTCGATAGAGCTGCTCAGCCGCACAGACAGGACCGGATTAGGACCGGATTGCACTGCTGCCTAGATCCCAGTGCATAAATGACCAATTATCTGTGCCGCCCATGTGCAGAGTTGTGAATAGAGACTCCCAGCAGTCATCTCTGCCTATCCCCGTCGCCACTCGTCCGTCGCCATAGGACTTTTTGGGGTTTAGGGTTTTGATGATGATGAGAGGTATGATGAGCTGGATCTTGGCTGCGCGTGAGTTGATTTATGTGGTGAGGTAGGAGCGCATGTTGCAACCACACATCTTGGCTCTCCAATTTCCTGAGCCAATGGTGCAAGTGTTGCATCAACTGGGGAGAGGGAGAGTTGTAATGCACTGCCGATAGCCCAGTTTGTTGGGTTTCGCCTAGTATCCTGTTCATCAGGCATTGCCCTCGTCCGCCGGTGTGGTTGGGTTCCCACGCACGCACGCACACACGCACGCACGGACGCACGCACGCTCGCAGTAAGTCTTATTATCCACAAAAGTAAACAAAGAGGGTACATTTAGCCATCCTTTATATTATATAATGTAGTCGCTCCCCTGAGTCCTGTTGGAGGTCTCTCTCTCTCTCTCTCTTTCACTTTCTCCCCGTCTTTCTTTCACTCTGTAGTCGTCTGTCTCTAAGTCTGTCTATTTCTTTTCCCAATAGTTTATTTTCATTATGTCTAGTCGACCAAACATAAGTGAATGACAATGTTAATTAAGATTATACTGGCACCCCTGACATGAACTTCTTAAAATAAACACCAACTTCTTAAAATAAACAACATCAACTTCATAAAATAAACAACACCATTTCCTAAAATAAACACCATCAACTTTCTAAAAAAACAATATCAACTTCTTAAAATAAACAACATAACTTCCTAAATTAAGCAACATCAATTTCCTAAATTAAACAACAACAATTTCCTAAAATAAACAACATCAACTTCCTAAATTAAGCAACATCAACTTCCTAATATAAACAACATCAATTTTCTAAACAGTAAAATTATTGACGAATTCTTTATTATATATCGTGAATCAATCCTAAACATATGCTCTCACTATAGAACCTTCATCCTCCTCCCCCCCTCACCCTCTGGACTGGCCTGGACGTACAAAAACAACTAACAACGCCCAGATTCACCCTACCTTGCTGTTTTTCAGTGAATTTTAGTTTATAAAAGTCACACGCCAGAAGAGATGTTGGTGACATGAAGAAAACCGTCAAAGCTTAGTATAAATCAAAACCGCCAAAGCTCAATACAGGTCAATGTCTTCAATGTATAGCCGTAAAATGTCAAAATAAAACTCTACCATAGTATTTCCTACCGTTTACTGTATAATGCACTGTGGGTGGTATGGTCCCATTAGCTAAAATAGTACGATCCATAAAATTAAGTAAATAAAAAAGAAAACTCAATATGGTTAAGTTACAGGTCAGTTACTCTGGACAAAGTAGGAAAGAATAACTCAGGAGAACTCATTGTTCATTTTAACACTAAGTGGGCTGTTGGTACTCTTGAAACCTGGCCCGATTGTAACACTAAAACTTAATGATACACACTTTGCTTTTCCCGATTGACAGAGAATGGCTGAGCAAGCTGTGCGTGACCTAGAATCTCTATATCTCTTGTTATGACTGTTTCCTGGTGTCTCTCTCTGTGTGTGTGTGTGTTTGTCACTACCCATATCACATCTTTTGGTAAAACAACAGCGGAAACAGTGAGAGAGCTGAGATACGCTTCATTTCTCTCATCACTAACACGACAACAATTGTAAATAAATAATAATATAAATAAAATTAGACAAGGATAAAAATCTCACCAGAATTAATTAAAGCTACAGCTACTGCAACAACAACAACAATAGTAACAACAACAACAACACCAACAGCCACATCCGAACCTCTTAGATAAATAACAAATAGGTCATATAATAATGTAATAATTCACACACACACACACACACACACAAACAACGGTAGCAATAAAAGTGTATTCGCTATCACTACCAGACACTCAAACAAAACACAAAGAGAATCAACTCAGAAACAATTTAGGAGCAAAATATTTTACTTCCTCTTGAACTGTTAAGCCAAATATTTCTTGCTGAAGATTCCCTCAGGCTTAACACTCCACTACACCAACGTTTTTATTTACTACTGCACTAATGAACAAAGAATATTCCCCTGGGCTAACACATCGTCTTCATGGTATTTAATTTTGTTTGTTTTAAGATATCACCGGTTTTTTTTAATTTTGCGTGATTTTATTTTTAGTTGGTGTATATACGGTGTTTGTGATATTATCTCCAGCATTACCATCACTATCACTACCACCATCAGCACCTCGGCCATCGTCACCATCGTCAACTCTATCGCCACTACTATCACCATCATCACCATCACCGCTACAACTACCACCATCACAGCCACAACCACACCCACCACCAACCACCACCACCTCACCATCTTCATCCACCACACTGTTGAGACGTTGTTAGTCCTGCCTTCACTGAGACCAACACATACACACACACACACACACACACACTCAGGTAACGTCCACGTAAAACTCTCCTTTAATATACAAAACCCATTCCGCATTTCACACATTTTCCCTGACAATTTATTCTCAATTATATTAACCATTATATTCTGTATCCGTGTATATATGTTGTACTGGTTTCTCGTTG
>NW_024743749.1:0-7031 GCF_018991925.1 Homarus americanus
GGAGGTGCTGGTCTTCGTGTCCGGCCCAGGAGGTGCTGGTCTTCGTGTCCGGCCCAGGAGGTGCTGGTCTTCGTGTCCGGCCCAGGAGGTGCTGCTCGTCGTATAGTTCACCTGTGATTAACCTGATGTAATTACTCGTGATATATTACTTATATTTCCCTCATCAGTGAATACAACGAATCATTATAAATAAAAAATATATAATAAATACAAAGGCAAGGGTACAACTGGTGGCGGTGGTAAATGGTACTGCCCAGGATGGGCCAATAGACCCGCTGCAGTTTCCCCCATTCTTATGTTCTTATGTATATTTTCGTCTCTCTCTCTCTCTCTCTCTCTCTCTCTCTCTCTCTCTCTCTCTCTCTCTCTCTCTCTCTCTCTCTCTCTCTCTCTCAATTATCGCCATCTGTTCCTTTTCCTTAACCTCCACCCCGCTTTTCACTCATCATTTGCTCATCCACGGTAGAGAAGAAGGGACATTAGACTGCCAAAGCAGCTACTTTACAGTCACTTAACGAATAGTAAACGTAACGCTGGAGGGTAAATATAAAGGAATAAGCATAGTCTTAAGAAAAACCCGAAAAACTGCCAAATCGACCCCCTCACCTGGGAGACGATTACTCCACACCGTAACGTTCGGAGGAACACCACAAAAGGTGTCAATATTTTCGAGTTAGCCCGACTGCATACCGAGGCAGACAACCGCCAACGCCGGAAAAACCAGTACTACATGTTCACAACTACAACACCAGTATTTCATGTTCACAACAACAAAAAAAGTACTACATGTTCACTACAACAACACTAGTACTATATGTTCACTACAGCACCAGTACGACATGCTCACTACACCACTAGTACTACATGTTCACTACAACACCAGTACTACATGTTCACTACAATAACACTAGTACTATATGTTCACTACTACAACACTAGTACTACATGTTCACTACAACCACACTAGTACTACATGTTCACTACTACAACACTAGTACTACATGTTCACTACAACAACACTAGTACTACATGTTCACTACAACACCAGTACTACATGTTCACTACAACACCAGTACTACATGTTCACTACACCACAAGTACTACATGTTCACTACAACACCAGTACTACATGTTCACTATAACACCAGTACTACATGTTCACTATAACACCAGTACTACATGTTCACTACGCCACTAGTACTACATATTCACTACAACCACACTAGTACTACATGTTCACTACAACAACACTAGTACTACATGTTCACTACACCACCAGTACTACATGTTCACTACACCACCAGTACTACATGTTCACTACAATAACACTAGTACTACATGTTCACTATAACAACACTAGTACTATATGTTCACTACAACAACATTAGTACTACATGTTCACTACAACACTAGTACTACATGTTCACTACAACCACACTAGTACTACATGTTCACTATAACCACACTAGTACTACATGTTCACTACAACAACACTAGTACTACATGTTCACTACAACCACACTAGTACTACATGTTCACTACAACAACACTAGTACTACATGTTCACTACACCACCAGTACTACATGTTCACTACACCACCAGTACTACATGTTCACTACAACACTAGTACTATATGTTCACTACAACACCAGTACTACATGTTCACTACAACACCAGTACTACATGTTCACTACACCACCAGTACTACATGTTCACTACAACACCAGTACTTCATGTTCACTACAACACCTGAAGTACTACATGTTCACCACAACACCAGTACTACATGTTCACTATAACACCAGTACTACATGTCCACTATAACACCTGTGTACTACATGTTCACTACGCCACTAGTACTATATGTTCACTACAACACTAGTACTACATGTCCACTACAACACCAAAGTACTACACATGTTCACTCACAAACACCAGTACTATATAAGGTTCACTACAACACCAAAGTACTACATGTTCACTATAACACCAGTACTACATGTTCACTATAACACCAGTACTACATGTTCACTACACACCAGTACTACAGTTCACTACAACACCAGTACTACTACATGTTCACTACAACACCAGTACTACATGTCTACTACAACACCAGTACTACATGTTCCACTACAACACCAGTACTACATGTTCACTACAACACTAGCATTACATGTTCACTATAACACCAAAGTACTACATGTCTACTATAACACTAGTACTACATGTTCACTACACCACCAGTACTACACATGTTCACTAGCACACCAGTACTATGTTCACTATAAATACTAGTACTACATGTTCACTTACGCCACTAGTAATTACATGTTCACTACAACACCAGTACTACATGTTCACTATAACACTAGTACTATATGTTCACTACAACACTAGTACTACATGTTCACTATAACACTAGTACTATATGTTCACTATAACACTAGTACTACATGTTCACTACGCCACTAGTACTACATGTTCACTACAACACTAGTACTACATGTTCACTATAACACTAGTACTACATGTTCACTACAACACCAGTACTACATGTTCACTACGCCACTAGTACTACATGTTCACTACAACACCAGTACTACATGTTCACTATAACACTAGTACTACATGTTCACTACAACACCAGTACTACATGTTCACTACGCCACTAGTACTACATGTTCACTACAACACTAGTACTACATGTTCACTATAACACCAGTACTACATGTTCACTACAACACCAGTACTACATGTTCACTACACCACTAGTACTACATGTTCACTATAACACCAGTACTACATGTTCACTACGCCACTAGTACTACATGTTCACTACACCACTAGTACTACATGTTCACTATAACACCAGTACTACATGTTCACTACGCCACTAGTACTACATGTTCACTACAACACCAGTACTACATGTTCACTACACCACCAGTACTACATGTTCACTACACCACTAGTACTACATGTTCACTATAACACCAGTACTACATGCGCGTTCACTACGCCACTAGTACTCACATGTTCACTACAACACTAGTTACATGTTCACTACAACAATTGTGCAATTACATGTTCAATACAACACTGTGCGTACTATGTCTACTACAACACCAGTACTATTATGTTCACTATAACACCAGTACTACATGCTCATCACACCACCAGTACTACATTCACTATAACACCAGTACTACATGTTCACTATAACACCAGGACTACATGTTCACTACGCCACAGGTACTACATGTTCACTACAAACACTAGTACTCACATTTTCACTACAACACCAGTAATTACATGTTCACTACAGCACCAGTACTACATGTTCACTACAACACCAGTACTACATGTTCACTACACCACCAGTACTACATGTTCACTACACCACTAGTACTACATGTTCACTATAACACCAGTACTACATGTTCACTACACCACCAGTACTACATGTTCACTACACCACCAGTACTACATGTTCACTACAACACCAGTACTACATGTTCACTACAACACCAGTACTACATGTTCACTACACCACCAGTACTACATGTTCACTACAACACCAGTACTACATGTTCACTACACCACCAGTACTACATGTTCACTACAACACCAGTTCTACATGTTCACTACAACACTAGTGCTACATGTTCACTACAACACCAGTACTACATGTTCACTACAACACTAGTACTACATGTTCACTACAACAATAGTACTACATGTTCACTACAACACTAGTACTACATGTTCACTAAAACACCAGTACTACATGTTCACAACACCACCAGTACTACATGTTCACTACACCACCAGTACTACATGTTCACTACACCACCAGTACTACATGTTCACTACACCACCAGTACTACATGTTCACTACACCACCAGTACTACATGTTCACTACACCACTAGTACTACATGTTCACTCTAACACTATTCTGAGCCACACGTTTCCAGGGAACAGTAACAAATTCGAAGCCGTTTTCATTACAATACAAGAATAATGGTTTTGACCTACAGTATGTCTTAGGTATTAATTTTAATATTACTTCTTGTAACCATGATAACGTTCAGCGCAATACTTGTTGCTCCAAACAGCCCAAAAAAGCTTCCCAAAACATTCTCTTTAGACGTGAAAAAGAAGAAAACTTCTTTTAAATGTTGCACTTGGCCCAGCAGGAAGACTGATATTCTTTCATCGTCTCTGCCCAAAGCCAAGTGGCAAACATTTGTTCAGGGCTGGGTTTACCAGGAAATAGGCCCACTGAAACTCAACTTGAAAAAATATACTTTCCTTGCGTCGCTCGATGTTGATTCAGCGGTAAGGCTAAAGTGGAGACGATGTTTCTCGAAGATTGGCAAATCAGAGACGTCCCTCAAAACCTTCATATAACACATCGACGATGGAAGAATATTAGTATTCGAGGACAAAAATAGTAACTCACTGGGAGGTCTCTCATTTTATAACTCCGGAATGCCCATGACCCAGAACGAAATGGGATAAAGTTGGATCAGGCTAAAGGAAGCCGTTATGGACAGTTTCCTTGAGTGGAAACGACCAAATTCGATTTCGATACAGATAAACGATAAGGGAACCAGTGCCATAAAGTCTGTGCCCCTATCACCCAAGAATTGGCATATATCATCAAAAACTACGGCGGAATGCGTTGTGGAAAACACCTCCCTCCTCGGATGGATAAACCTTAACCTCAAAAAGGAAAACTCTGAAATACAGATGTACCTAAAACATGGCGACTGCACTATGGGGGGAATTAAATAAAGAATCCCCTCTCACATGAATATCAATAGCAGACAGGTGAAGTTTGAGATTAACCTCGACTAATAAACCTTTGTAAACATAGTAATATATATCTTAGCTAGAGATGATGATGACGACGGAGATGATGATGACGACGAAGATGATTTACAAAACGAAGATATAATTTCAGAAAACTAAACGACAGAAGTAGGGCAACTGCCAACATCTTAACTCGAGATAGAGAAGCCAGAACAAACACAGTCACCCACAATACAGGAACAACAGGTAGAAAGGGGCGACATTACAAATTAACTGGTCCCCCAATTACAAGAAAAACAAAATTAACCAGATAAGCCTGAAGGGATAATTAAAAAGCGCTTATGGTTAAGGTGCTTTTTATCTTACTGTGGACTGATAGTAGTGGGGTATGGTATATACTATTTGGGGAACAAGATCTGGTTCGAGTGACTGCGATAGTTACATCCCTGAGAACACAACAAACAAGTCTAGATTTGCCCAAGTAAACAAAGAGAACAAATATGAAGCACGAGCCAAAAATTTCTTTACCTTAAATAAGCCCTGGCTTCTCTCGACACCTAAATAATAACACACATGACATTCAATGTGGACAAATGTACAGTAAAGTACTTAGTCAAGGATATGTAAGAGTAACCAGACACCAGATGAACAACGATACTATAGAGAAATCCGACTATGAGAAAGATTTAGGAGTAATGATAAGTAGGAATCTTAAGGCAAGTAAACAATGAGTGCTCGAAACAAGGCTAACAAAGTACTAGGGTTCATACAAAGGAGTTTTAGTTACAAGACTAGCGAGGTCATCCTAAAACTATATCTTGCGCTTGTGAGACCTCACTTGGATTACGCGGTTCAGTTCTAGACACCAAACTACAGAATGGATATAGAATCCCAAAACGAATTCAGAGGAGAATGACTAAGACTAAGACTAATCCCAGGAATTAGGAACTTTGAGTACAGAGACAGGTTAAAGCATCTTAATTTGCACTCCCACTAAAGACGTAGAGTGAAGGGCGATATGATCGAGGTGTATAAATGGAAGTAGAGGCTAAACAAAGGTAACATTACAAAGGGACTTAAACTATCCAACCACGAGTGAACTCGTAACAATGGTTTTAAATTAAGACGAATTTAGATTTAGGCGCGAAATAGGTAAACACTGGTTTAGAAACAGAGTAGTGGACGAGTGGAACAAATTACTTGGTGGTAACTTGGTGGAGGTGGTAGTGGTGGAGGTAGTAGTGGTGGTAGCAGTGGTGATGGTAGTGGTGGAGGTAGTAATGGTGGTAGCAGTGGTGGTGGTAATAGTGGTAGTGGTATAGTAGTGGATGTGGTAGTATTGGAGGTGGTGGTCAGAGAGTCACACCATCGACCACACCATCAAGTTCACTTCACCTGGTGCTACTTCACTCAATCCTCATACTCAATTGAAAACAAATTAACAGTTATCGATAACACACATTGACCAGATTACCAAAATGGACAGGGCTTGGAACTTGAGGTATCCATTTCGCCAACACATCAGATAACCTAACCTAACCTAACCAAATCAAACCAAACCTGACCTAACCAAATCAAACCAAACCTATCCTAACCTAACCTAACCTGACCAAACCAAACCAACCCTAACCTAACCAAACGTAACCAAACCTTACCTAACCAAACCAAACATGACCTAACCTGACCTGACCTGACCTAACCCTGAAATTACTATACGATAAACAAGTGACAATAATTTAAGTGATGAAACTGTCGGATATATACTGTGTGAATTTGCGTGAGGAAGCTAATATTGACAGCCAGGACGGCGGACACGAGTATACTTTGTAGCTACACAGATTGAGGCAGTCATTACTAACAACACCACCTGTGTGGGTATGTATGTATGAATATGTATATTGGTTTATGTTTATATCATTATGCTGCATGGAGTTTGTATATATGTATGTATGTATGTATGTATGTATGTATGTATGTATGTATGTATGTGTGTATGCATGTATGTATGTATGTGTGTGTATGTATGTATGTATGTATGTAAGTTGGTATGTATGTATGTATGTATGTGTGTGTGTATGTATGTATGTATGTATGTATGTATGTGTGTATGTATGTATGTATGTATGTGTGTATGTATGTATGTATGTATGTATGTATGTATGTATGTATGTATGTGTGCATGTATGTATGTATGTATGTGTGTGTATGTA
>NW_024743750.1:0-5000 GCF_018991925.1 Homarus americanus
CTCTTACCGTGTAGAGTGCCATAAATTGATTTGATTTTCCTGGGTATGATACTATTTGAGTAATATCATCAGCAAACATTACATATTCACTAAAGGGGGTAGGTTGAGGTGTGTCTGAAGTATAAATTGTATATAGTGTTGGAGAAAGGCATCCTCCTTGAGGTACTCCACTCTCAAGATTAAACATAGTTCCTAAAAAGTTTCCAATTTGAATTTGTGCTCTCCTATCATCTAAATAGTTACACAATATTCTTAGCATGTATTCGTTAAGTCCCAGTTTTAATATTTTATATTTCAAGCCTAAATGCCCAACTTTATCAAAAGCCTTAGAAACATCCCTTAAAATTATATTGATCTGGTTACCCTTGCTTTTTCTATTGCAATTATTTCCGTTATTATAGCTATTGCAGTTAGGGTATTTCTATTGGGCATAAATCCATGTTGTCTGTTGTTAGTTTTCCCATGTTGTGTTAAAAAGGCTATAAGTCTTGAATTTAATATTTTTTCCAATAGTTTCCCGGTAATTTCTAATAAAGATATTGGCCTGTAGTTTAATATTTCCTTATTGTCGTTACCCTCTTTGGAATAAATATCATTTTAGCATATTTTAGTTTGTCTGGAAAGTAACCAGTTATTAAGCATGCGTTATAAATCAATAGTGTATTTAAAATGTTTTAAGGTAGATTCATGATCATATTTCGTGTAATACCTGCTGTGACTTAGGGGCTTTTCTTAAATTTCCTCAGACAGTGCATCATTTCTCCCATGGTTATTATTTGATTATTAGGTAATAAGTTGCCAGTCTATATATATTGCCTTGGGGTGATTCCTGTGTGTTGCTTCCCATTTTCTTCTTCTATCCTTTCTTCGTGTTCACTATCAAAATCTTCATTTTCCTCATCTGATATTTTAAAAACTTTTACATTCCTTTTGAATGCTGACTCTTGTTCATTTTCCTCATTAAATTTGTTCCATTTTGGTCTTTAATGTATGTGGTGTTTTTTTTTTGCTTGTTGTGCCCCCTCATCTTGTTTATGGAAGTCCAAAATGTTTTGTGTCTTTAGTCATATCAGCCGCCATTATAATATCATTCCATTTTTATTGTTTGCTTCCTTACATGTGCGTCTCTTAATTTTATCTGTATTTTCATCTGTGTCGTATATAGTGTTACGAACCCCTCCACCCAGCACTACGAACCACGCCATCTATTGTCTTGATCTACCTACCCAGCACCACGAGCAACGCCATCTAGGGACGAGACACGAGTATGACTCGTCTTGGTTACCACTCCGGGGTTTCTCTTCTCCATATCCTGGTTGTTGCGTCACCTCCTCAAAGTCTTCTTTGTCAGCTCCAATTCGAGGAGAGAGCACTTGGCTCTGGGAAGTGACCACAGGATCATCTATCCTCTAAACCTACGTGCAGTGACTACCTGCCGTCTTCTACAATACTCAGCCTTACTCGTCAGCCATCTCAGCTCCTCCATAAGTACTGGTATCTCTTGTATTAATTTCCCCCACGTCCACTTGCTTCGAGATTGTTTATGTTTATTAATATGTATATACTGTTAATGTTTGGGTTAAGTTTGGTTAAGGAGTAATTTATAAAGCTGAATATTTTGTTAAAGGGATTTATGGTACTCTATTATATACAGCAACTCGCATCCTTTGTCTACCTTTTATAGTCCGATTGTCTTTGTTTTTATTATTTATTTACCTGTTGGGATCTGGGTAGACGTATAACTATATTCTAATCCCCAACTCGTAACATAGCCATCTCAATACTGCGTGTCTTTCCATATACCTGTTTATTTCATTGTAATAGGTCTGGATTAATTTAACTTCTTCTGGTAGTCTGTTGTTGGGTAATGTTAAAGTGTAGTAGGAGTGTGTTTGGTTATAGATGTTTTTATTGCTGGTGCAGTCTGTCCATTTCTGGAGTCTATATCTTCTGTTGTTTTTCCTTGTAGGTTAATCGAGTGGTGATTACTTAAGTCGTCTTTGAAGCTGTCCCAGTCTGTTTTACTCATTTTCAGTCTCTTTTTTATTGGTATCTGTATGGGGCTTGTTGACAGTGTTAGTATAATTGGCAGATGGTCACTGCCTGTATTATATGGTAATTGAAAAAGGCTTTGTTGTTGGTAAAAATTTTGTCTGGTGTCGATTGTGTATTGTGATTTCTCCAGGTTGGAAAGTTAGGACCCAGATGATTGATTTTTCCTAAATTTATTAATTGATTAAGGGCGTTTCCCACGACGTTATTATTTGTATTGTCAAAAATCCTATGTCTGGCGTTAAAGTCTCCTAAGATGTACATCGGATGACTATTGTTAGCCAATTTTAATAGGTCTTCTATAGGTAAGTAGTAGCAATAATTACGTCTCCTTGAGTTGTATTTATTTTTATTGCTAGAAATTCATCCTGGAAGTCATCAATTAGTTTAAATTTTAAGTTTCTTTTAACCGCTATCGCTACTCCGTCATTTTCTCGCCCGATTTATTTCTTTGGTTTACATAATAGTTAAAGAGTTTTATGTTGTTGTTTTCTGTCTCACCGTGACTGTTTATTAGTATAATGTCAGGGTCAATTTCGCGATATATATTACTTAGGTTAATTCTCTCGGTCTTCCAGTTTCTTACGTTGTGTTGTATTATTCTTGAAGTTCTTACTGTTTGTCTATTGTCCATTATTTCTTATACTTGGATTGTGGCAGTCAGTTGGAGTGGAGACCTATCATCCTGTTTCCCGCTTCTGACTCTTCTATACTCTGACGGGTCTACTATTTTAAAGTCTTTGGCCGTAATCTTTAGTTTGTCCGTAGTAATTAGTGACCAGACATAATCTTCACTTAGGGATTTTTCTTGATATGTCCACTTGTATATCCCTCCTTCACAGTTTTTTACTATTGTCCCTCCTGTTGGTCTCGATGTTGGGATTCCATGTTTTGTTGTAGTGATAACTTTTAATCCAATTTCTTCAGCAGATTCAGGTTGTATATTGTGATCAGTTTCCATCTTATCTTCTCTCCTCCTACTCCTTTGTCTGTCCTTTTGTTATTTCTATCTTCTCTTTGTCACTTCTAGTCATTTGTCTGGGATCTCTATCAGTCGCTTGTGTTCCTTGTGTATCAGCTGTTGCTCAAACCTTTGTTCGTCTTGATGTAGTCTTTCTCTCAGTTCGCTTGCATATTTTGTCTGAAATAGTTTTTCGGATTGTGGATTCTCTGGAAATATCATCTCTGGTAGGTTATTCAATTTAAACATTTTCCGCCATTACTCATTGTATGATCCGGGTTTAATGATATTGTGCAAATGTGCATGGATCATACTAATCATTACGCTATATTGTTAAACCATAGGTTTAATACTGGATTCTGGTCTATGAGCCTCTTGGACCGCTCTCTTTGCTTTCTATTTCGGCACATTATGTATATCCTTCTTGTCTTGTTCCTTTTCCTTGTTTCTTGTACTTTATCATGTGTTTTTTTTATTGGGCATACCGTGCTAACGTCCTATGTCCTATCATATAAATTCCCGTTCTCTTACAGTTGAGACAGCCAACATGTGTATTCTTACATTCATTTAAATTATGGTCGTCGCCTGCACAATCTAAGCAGTACTTTTTTCTTTCCGGACAGTCTCTCTCGTTGTGTGTTCTTCATATTTGTAGCAGGAGAAGCAAGTTTGCAGACTGATGAATGTCTCCTTCTTTATTTGATGTGGTGTGACTGACATGTTGAATATTAGAAAGCCCTGTTGTAAAACTTTCTCAGCCATTGACACTTCTTCAAACATGAGTATAGTCCTTTATCTTAATGACTTCTTCAATCTTCATCCACCTATTTTGGCGTTCAGTTCTTCTTTCAGGTCTTCCTCCCGATCTCTTGATCGACTTGACGAACAAAAACTGATCTTTTTGCTTTTTGTTCTGGTGGCATGACAACAATAAGGCCTTCATTGTAAAATATATCTCTTGCTTCTTTTGAAAGGATTTTATCTGAATCAAAGTCATCTTTACAGATTACTTTAAAACCTTCATTGGTGCTGAATATTCTAGTTAGTGGGACTTGCAGTTTGTTGTAAGTGATTTCTGCCACTTTTCCTCTTCCAATAGAGTGTCCCTTATCTCTCTATATTTTATTCTGACCTAGTTGCTCATCTTCTTGATTATCTAATCCTACCTATAACACAGGGCTCCCTTGCCAGGAGCAGTGACCCCCTCTTGGGCCCAGTGATGCGGGCTCCTGCACCCAGGTTACCTGTGTTTCTCAATCAATAATATCTAAAAAAGTTGCCACCTGGTGACCCGGACGAGGGTGCCCTGCACCTATCACAGGTTCCTTGCCGGATCGACCGTATCGCGAAGTCCCGCCTCCCGTTCAAAGAGCGGAGTGCATGAGGGGGATGAAAAAAGGAAAGAAGAGGACTTAGAGAGTAGAAACAGCCTACCTACCACGCCACGTTCGGTCAGCCAATCAGAGCACCGCAGTAAACGTGCATGTATCACGCCACCGTGGGGCACCACTGATTGGCCAATCCAGGACGTAGACGCACGGGTAGTAGTCAAAATTTGGGTAGGCCAAATATTTGTTTTTTCCAAAGTTGGAATTTCCCGTACAATCTGTGATGGTAATTACACCGTCACTATGTTGAGTAAGTACAATCACTAGGATTGAGTGTCTTATCACAACACAGTTGCAGACTCAAACATGCAGCAAAAGAATCAGGTCTTCGCAGCTCCGTGTCTATTTTGTAGGCTAGCATACACAGTTAAAGCAAACTCCTTGCCAATACAAGAAGGAAGAGGATTTCTTATAGTCTAATAAACAATTCATCATGACCAAATGCAGTATCTAACTTTGGGGGTCGGGGGCGCAGCCCCCATGTGTAACAACCATTTTGATTGCATTATCTCTGAGAATAGTTAGCAATTATCCATTTGATTGCATTATCGGGTTAAGGGGGTTGTGTGTGGTTCATATCACCAGATTTATTAAAACTC
>NW_024743750.1:10000-12576 GCF_018991925.1 Homarus americanus
AGTCGCCCTTACTAAGGGAATCCCTGTTGGTTTCTTTTCCTCCGCTTATTAATATGCTTAAATTTGGCGGGTAGCTCTCTCCTACTACGAGGTCGATCGTGGTCTCATCATCCTTAGGGGGAACAAGTTCCCCAACCACGAAGCGGAAGACGCTCTGCCACCGACTTTCTTCACCACCGACATTACCAGGCAGGAAGGTTTGAGGGGCTTGTCGCGGGGGTACCAGCGACCATGGCGCCGGCACTCCCACCCCTGACTCCGTTCCTTCTCATTGAGTGGTAAATAGCCAATAGGAAAAGTGTTCCAGCAGAACATCTCTCGCAGAGTCATATACACACACAGTTTTAATGCATATACGCTCGTGTTCCGCCCTTACTCGGCCGCACCTTTGCCGCTTAAACTTTGACCTCTTTCCCCGTATGCCACAGCAGTGGCACTTGTTTATCCGGAGAAAGAGAGCGAGAGTCGCAGTATTAATTGGCGTGAGCGGCCTTTCCGGCTGCAGAACTAGTGCTCTATCCCGGCGAGCGCCGTTATGAGGCGCAACACCGTCTTTAACGCGTTTAGAGAGAACTCCCCTGCCTCCCTCCCAGTCATGAGATAGACGTGGACTCGTGGCGAACTCTCAAAGAGAACGCCCACACCGCGTCTGACCGTGGGAGAGGGTGGAGGAGCGCGTGAGGAAGAGCACGGCGTCACCCAAGCATTCTCATCTCTCTGCCTGCACCACTACATGGTAGACTGCGGGCCCAGGCGCACTCATCAATTTAGGTTCCACTGCAATGCATGCCAAGCACTCTTTTCGAGGTGATAGACGAAATTCCGGCGGGGCTTACTTAAAGATATCCGACCCGGTTTCGTTTCCTCTTCGTGGGATGGAGTGCCTCTTAGAACATGTGCAGCATCAGCCATGAGCGGCCGACGGCCATTCGTGTCTCTGTGGACAGCAGGCAAGCGCCGCCTCCAGTTAGCCCCTGCGAAGCGACAACTGTAAGCTGTTGTGGTTGAATGTGGGTCGCTTAGATCCATGGACTTGCTAGTGACACTTGTTTTTAGGAGCACGCCTGGCGCAGAAGCGTAGGCGGTCGCTTAAGGCGGAAGCTCGGTTCGGGTTACCCTCGTGTCGAGACAGTCAGCAGGCACGAACTTCGCAGCAGCGATGGATGCTTATGTTTCGACCCTCGTGAAGAGTGGCGGCGACAAGCTCATATGGCTGCGCGCCCCGTATCGTTCAACAGCCGATGTATCTGGTATTCTTGCGATTCACATACCGACCGCGCGGTTTACTGCGGTCTTCATCGACCTGAGCGAGTGATCCCCGTTAAAGGTTATTGTATTTGCCATTTGGTCTTTTTGCATTAACCGCCACGGGTCGAGTCTCAATGAAAGGTTTGACAGACACTAGCCCAAGTTTGTGGTTTGGGTTTGGCGGACTGACTTATTTGTTGTTTTTGACACTTGAATTTACTCTTTTTGGGTCAAAACTATTAGCCGGTGGCCAAAACCGGACGGGCAACCGTCAAAAGCCCGTCAATTCTCCTCCGGTCTTGGCGCTCGCCGGAGTGTGGTCCACCTACAGCGTGGTGGTACCTATTTTTGGTGCGGGGGCCGGGATTGTCCTCTTCGCTGCTGGAGTTGCCAGAGCAGAGCCCGAGACCGCCCAAATCAGGAGAGTAGTAGTAGTTTTAAGAGCGCCCCGTTCTCTTTCTCTCTGTTAATGATCCTTCCGCAGGTTCACCTACGGAAACCTTGTTACGACTTTTACTTCCTCTAAATGATCAAGTTTGGACATCTTTCCGTCAGCTCGAGGCGACGACCCCAGAAAACCCTCGCGGGCAACGGGGCCGACAATCCAAGAGCGCCAGTCCGAAGGCCTCACTAAATCATTCAATCGGTAGTAGCGACGGGCGGTGTGTACAAAGGGCAGGGACGTAGTCAGCGCAAGCTGATGACTTACACTTACTGGGAATTCCTCGTTCATGGGAAACAATTGCAAGCCCCAATCCCTATCAAGAAAAGGCTTTTGAGCGGGTTACCCGCTCCTCGGAGGAAAACTCGTGATCCTTCAGTGTAAGCAGCAGCGTCTTGACCCAGAACATCTAAGGGCATCACAGACCTGTTATTGCTCTCAATCTCGTTCGCTGGGAATTGCCGCTTATCCCTCTAAGAAGAAGTTGCGAACTGGACGCAATTTTCTGGAGATCCGTCATTTACTTAGTAGGCCAGAGTCTCGTTCGTTATCGGAATTAACCAGACAAATCGCTCCACCAACTAAAAACGGCCATGCACCACCACCCACCGAATCGAGAAAGAGCTCTCAATCTGTCAATCCTTCCGGTGTCTGGGCCTGGTGAGGTTTCCCGTGTTGAGTCAAATTAAGCCGCAGGCTCCACTCCTGGTGGTGCCCTTCCGTCAATTCCTTTAAGTTTCAGCTTTGCAACCATACTTCCCCCGGAACCCAAAGACTTTGGTTTCCCGGAAGCTGCCCGCCGGGTCATGGGAATAACGCCGGCGGATCGCTAGTTAGCATCGTTTATGGTTAGAACTAGGGCGGTATCTGATCGCCTTCGAACCTC
>NW_024743751.1:0-3784 GCF_018991925.1 Homarus americanus
GGGCCGGGCACCCCTTCAGTGCCATCACCCGGGGAGTGAAGGCCGGGCACCCCTTCAGTGTCACGAACCGGGGTGTGAGGGCCGGGCACCCTTTCAGTGCCATGAATCGGGGTGTGAGGGCCGGGTACCCCCTCAGCACCATGACCCGGGTTGTGAGGGCCAGGCATCAATCCAGCACCATGGCCCGGGGTGTGAGGGCCAGGCATCAATCCAGCACCATGGCCCGGGGTGTGAGGGCCGAACACGCCTTCAGTGACATGACCCGGGGTGTGAGGGCCGGGCACCCTTTCAGTGATATGACCCGGGGTGTGAAGGCCGGGCACCCCTCCAGCATCATGACCCGGGGTATGAGGGAAGGGCACCCCTTTAGTGCTATGACCCGGGGTGTGAGGGCCGGGGACCACTTTAGGTACATGACCAGGGGTGTGAGGGCCGGGCAAACCTTCAGTGCCATGGCCAGGGGTGTGAGGGCCGGGCACCTCATCAGTGCCATGACCCGGGGTGTGAGGGCCGGGCACCACTTCAGTAACATGACCCAGGGTGTGAGTGCCGGGCACCGCCTTAATGACATGACCCGGGGTGTGAGGGCCGGGCAAAGCTTCAGTGACATGGCCAGGGGCGTGAATGCCGGGCGCCACATCAGTGTCATGACTCGGATGTGTCAGGGCCTGACACCCCTCCAGCACCATGGCCCGGAGTGTGAGAGCTGGGCACCCCTTCAGTGACATGACCCGGGGTGTGAGAGCCGGGCACCTTTTCAGTGACATGACCCGGGGTGTGAGGGCCGGACACCCCTTCAGTGTCATCACCCGGATGTGTCAGGGCCTGACACCCCTCCAGCACCATGGCCCGGAGTGTGAATGCCGGGCACCCCTCCAGCACCATGACCCGGCGTGTGAGGGCCGGGCACCCCTACAGTGCTGCGAACTGGGGTGTGGAGAGGGCTGGGCACCCCTTCAGTGACACATGACCTGGGGTGTGACGGCATGGTCACTCCCTTCATACATGACCTGGGTGGAGGCTGGCACCCCATCAGCACCACGACCTGGGGGTGTGTAAGGGCCGGGCACCACTTCAGCACCATGACTCGGGGTGTGAGGGCCAGGCACCCCTTCAGTGCCATGACCCGGAGTGTGAGAGCTGGGCCCCCCTTCAGTGACATGACCCGGGGTGTGAGGGACGGGCACCCTTCCAGCACCAAGGCCTGGGGTGTGAGGGCCGGGCACCCCGTCAGTGTCATGACCTGGATGCGTCAGGGCCTGACAATCCTCCAGCACCATGGCCCGGAGTGTGAGGGCCGGGCACCCTTTCAGTGCCATGAATCGGGGTGTGAGGGCCGGGCAAAGCTTCAGTGCCATGGCCAGGGGTGTGAATGCCGGGCACCTCATCAGTGCCATGACCCGGGGTATGAGGGCCGGGCACCACTTTAGGTACATGACCAGTGGTGAGAGGGCCGGGCAAAGCTTCAGTGTCATGGCCAGGGGTGTGAGGGCCGGGCTAAGCTTCAGTGACATGGCCAGGGGCGTGAATGCCGGGCGCCACATCAGTGTCATGACTCGGATGTGTCAGGGCCTTACACCCCTCCAGCACCATGGCCCGGAGTGTGAGAGCTGGGCACCCCTTCAGTGACACATGACCCGGGTGTGAGAGCCGGGCACCTTTCAGTGACATGACCTGGGTGTGAGGGCTGGCACTCCAGCACCATGACCCGTGTGTGAGGCTGGCACCCCTTCAGTGTCATGACCCGGATGTGTCAGAGCCTGACACCCCTCCAGCACCATGGCCCGGAGTGTGAATGCCGGGCACCCCTCCAGCACCATGACCCGGCGTGTGATGGCCGGGCACCCCTACAGTGCTGCGAACCGGGGTGTGAGGGCCGGGCATCCCTTCAGCACCATCGCCCGGGGTGTGAGGGCCGGGCACCCATTCAGTGACATGACCCGGGGTGTGACGGCCGGGCACCCCATCAGTGACATGACCCGGGGTGTGAGGGCCGGGCACCCCATCAGCACCACGACCCGGGGTGTGAGGGCCGGGCACCACTTCAGCACCATGACCCGGGGTGTGAGGGCCAGGCACCCCTTCAGTGCCATGACCCGGAGTGTGAGAGCTGGGCACCCCTTCAGTGACATGACCCTGGGTGTGAGAGCCGGGCACCTTTTCAGTGACATGAACCGGGGTGTGAGGGCCGGGCACCCCTCCAGCACCATGACCCCGGGTGTGCGGGCCGGGCACCCCTTCAGTTTCATGACCCGGATGTGTCAGGGCCTGACACCCCTCCAGAACCATGGCCCGGAGTGTGAATGCCGGGCACCCCTCCAGCACCATGACTTGGGGTGTGAGGGCCAGGCACCCTTTCAGTGCCATGAAACGGGGTGTGAGGGCCGGGCACCCCTTCAGTGTCATGACACGGGTGTGTCAGGGCCTGACACCCCTCCAGCTCCATGGCCCGGGGTGTGAGGGCCGGGCACCCTTTCAGTGCCATGAATCGGGGTGTGAGGGCCGTGCACCACTTTAGGTACTTGACCAGGGGTGTGAGGGCCGGGCAAAGCTTCAGTGCAATGGCCAGGGGTGTGAGGGCCGGACACGTCATCAGTGCCATGACCTGGGGTGTGAGGGCCGGGCACCCTTTCAGTGCCATGAATCGGGGTGTAAGGGCCGGGCACCCCTTCAGCACCATCGCCCGGGGTGTGATGGCCGGGCACCCCTTCAGTGACATAACCCGGGGTGTGACGGCCGGGAACCCCTTCAGTGACATGACCGGGGTGTGAGGGCTGGGCACCCCAACAGCACCACGACCCTGGGTGTGAGGGCCGGGCACCGCTTCAGGACCATGACCTGGGGTGTGAGGGCCAGCCACCCTTTCTGTGCCATGACCCGGGGTGTGTGGGCCGGGCACCGTTTCAGTGACATGACCCGGGGTGTGAGGGCTGAGCACACCTTTAGGTGCATAACCAGGGGTGTGGAGGGCTGGGCACCTTCCTGCGCCGCGACCTGCAGGTAAACAGGGCCTGACACCCCTCCAGCACTATGGCCCGGGGTGAGAGGGCCGGGCACCCTTGCAGTGCCATGAATCGGGGTGTGAGGGCCGGGCACAACTTTAGGTACATGACCAGGGGTGTGAGGGCCGGGCAAAGCTTCAGTGCCATGGCCAAGGGTGTGAGGGCCGGGCACCTCATGAGTGCCATGACCAGGGGTGTGAGGGCCGGGCACCCTTTCAGTGACTTGACCCGGGGTGTGAAGGCCGTGCACCCCTCTATTACCATGACCCGTGGTTTGAGGGCCGGGCACCCCTTTAGTGCTATGACCCGGGGTGTGAGGTCCGGGCACCACTTTAGGTACATGACCAGGGGTGTGAGAGCCGGGCAAACCTTCAGTGCCATGGCCAGGGGTGTGAGGGCCGGGCACCTCATCAGTGCCATGACCCGGGGTGTGAGGGCCAGGCACCACTTCAGTGACATGACCCGGGGTGTGAGGGCCGAGCACCACTTTAGGTACATGACCAGGGGTGTTTAGGGCCGGGGCAAACCTTCAGTGCCATGGCCAGGGGTGTGAGGGCCGGGCACCTCATAAGTGCCATGACCCGGGGTGTGAGGGCCGGGCACCAATTCAGTGACATGACCCGGGGTGTGAGGGCCGGGCACCCCTTTAGTGATCTGACCCGGGGTGTAAGGGCCGGGCACCCCTTCAGCACCATGACCCGGGGTTTAAGGGCCAGGCACCCCTTCAGTGCCATGACCCGGAGTGTGAGAGCTGGGCACCCCTTCAGTGACATGACCCGGGG
>NW_024743752.1:0-9165 GCF_018991925.1 Homarus americanus
GAGAGAGAGAGAGAGAGAGAGAGAGAGAGACCCACCGTTAATAAAGGAACCTTGAGCATCACTCCTATACATTACTGACGAAGAAAAAGTAATAATAACTTTTAGAAAATTCAGAGACCCAAAGACCCACGAACACATAAGACCCGAGCCATTTATCACCACACACTGAAGGCCCATGACATACCAACCTGGGGGGTCTTGTGCCTGTCTGTCTATATGTCTATTTATCTATATGTCTATTTGATATATTCATCTGTCTAAGTGTATGTCCATTTCATTATATATTTATTCGTGTATTTATCTCTGTCTGTCTGCCTGTTCGGTCGTTTATCAAAATTATCAAACAGCAGATGGATTGGGGGGGGGGAGGGGATTCGCAGTTTCGCCACCTAGTCCATTAAATTAACCTCACATTAAACTAATGTAACCTAACCTAACATAACGCAAAGCTAACCAAACCTAACCAAACCAAATATTAACCTGCCCTATCTTCATAACACTTATCCTAACATTAACCGGATATCATAAAGTTAAGGAGCCATCCCTTGTTACAACCTAACCAAACCTAACCTAATTAAAACCTAATCTAACCCAATCTAATCTAATCTAATTTAACCTAACGTAACCTAATATAATGTAACCTAACCTAATTTAATCTAACGTAACTTAACCTAACTTAACCTAGCCTAACCCCCCGTTTAGAGTTAAGGTGCGCGAGGATTCCTAGTCTTCAAGAGATCCCTAACACAACCTAACACTAACTTCTACTTAATTAATAAAACCTAACTTAACCTAACCTAACCCTCGGAAGGAGTTAGAAAGGGCTGCGTGCTATCTCCAGGACTGCATAATCACCGATCAAAAATTTATAATGAGAAAAGTTATAAGAAACGATGAAGGACTAAAAGTTTATGGTGAAGTAGTATCAAATATTCGATATGCAGATGATACTGGTCTGAACTCGGGCTAGTGAAGAGACGGTATTAAACTATCATGAACAAGACTAGTGGCCAAGACGGTGAATAATGTGGCCTAGGGTTAATGCTGTATATAAAGACGGGAATAATGGTTATTTTTAATGTCAAACCAAATCCTAACAGATGATGACAGGGAACTTAACCCAGCTGTTATAACCTTTAACGATGGTTTAAGCGATAAATCTATAAGGACGTTGGTTTAAACAATAACATTCGAAGGACGATAATTACAGATAAAAATCCTCAAGAGGTTAGTTATTGCATCATCCTTAATGGTGGAAACTATTGTGTATTTAGTAAGTAAACATTAAGTATGATGGTCGACCTACGTGTCCCGCCAGCAGGGAAGACAGCAGTAATGTACGACACAGTGGTAGGCAAGATAAAAGAAACATTGTCTTGGGTCGTAAGGTAAGGGCGACGACACCTGCCACAAGTCACACGCCCATCCGAGGACAGGATGAAATGTGTGTGTGTCTGGAGAATGGTGGGCGGGGCGCACAGACACGTGTAAGGAGCTTGTAAATGGATCTTTGGCTACGTGTGTGGTGGCCGCCGTGGACACGGGGAAGGGGAGGGAGTGTGGAGACCAGCCGACCTTCACTAATTACGTGAAGAATATATGTGAGAATCTATCGACGTAGTAATAGTCTGTCGGTGGAGTAAGTAAGTAAGTAAGTAAGTAAGTAAGTAAGTAAGTAAGTAAGTAAGTAAGTAAGTAAGTAAGTAAGTAAGTAAGTAAGTAAGTAAGTAAGTAAGTAAGCAAGTAATTAAGTAAGTAAGTAAATGTGTGTGTGATCGGCTGGTGTCGTCGGTGCACCCAAGGCACAGTCAGGGGTCTACCATAAAACACACTGCCAGTACTGGTAATGAGCAGCGTCTGGCCTTCTCCTCACAGTCCTAAAACTCCTTCGCCAGACGCACGGTCGCCTTTGACACACAAAAATGCAATCATTCATTAAAACGTAATTGGCTATAAACTTTGGAGTGTAAAATACCCATTTATTGTGAACTTAACAAATTGGTAAATCAGGTGTGTTTATGTAAGCTTGGGTCAGTGGTGTTAAATTTACTGCTGACTAATTATATTATTTTTAAACCAGTATTTATATGTTATTATTACAGTTAAAGTTAAGTCGTTATCATATTTAAAGGTCATCATCATTATCACCATTCATCATCATCATCATGTAAAGGTATTAATAAAAATGAAAAAATACGTAACGTATACCAGAACTAAAACGTTTGCCGGATATATGAACTAAAATATTTGCCGGATATATGAACTAAAACATTTGCCGGATATATGAACTAAAACATTTGCCGGATATATGAACTAAAATATTTGCCGGATATATGAACGAAAACATTTGCCGGATATATGAACTAAAACGTTTGCCGGATATATAAACTAAACCGTCTGCCGGATATATGAACTAAAACATTTGCCGGATATATGAACTAAAACACTTGCCGGATATATGAACTAAACCGTTTGCCGGAGATATCATATAAAAAACCCTAACTACAGAACCAGTTAAGTGACGTGCCGTGTTATGGACTCTTCTGGAACTGTGATTACAATAATTATTCTCACACGACGCAGTGACGTCACGCGGACAATGGCGGAGAACAGCTGACGTCGACTGTTATTACTGTATAACTGAATACGTGTAATACCATTGAGAAGAGAAGAGAAGAGAGAAATCATTAACAACAGGTACCAAACAAAACTCACTAGACCATTACATGTTCCCGCCGCCTATACAGTAGAGCAACATAGGTAATTATCCATTCATATAAACATTGGTGGCCGCTCCTTCACCCGGACTTATACGGCAATTCATTTGATTTATTTCCCAGTCTGACCAGTGGCTGTCCAGTAGTCTCTTAAAGTATAAACATGCTCAGGATACAAAGTGTACCTGTATCTGTCCTGTTAAGTGTACTTGTATCTGTCCTGTTAAGTGTACCTATATCTACCCTGTTAAGTGTACTTGCATCTGTCCTGTTAAGTGTACTTGTATCTGTCCTGTTAAGTGTACTTGTATCTGCCCTGTTAAATGTACTTGCATTTGTCCTCTTAAGTGTACTTGCATTTGTCCTGTTAAGTGTACTTGCATTTGTCCTCTTAAGTGTACCTGTATCTGTCCTTTTAAGTGTACCTGTATCTGTCCTGTTAAGTGTACTTGCATCTGTCCTGTTAAGTGTACCTATATCTACCCTGTTAAGTGTGCTTGCATCTGTCCTGTAAGTGTACTTGTATCTGTCCTGTTAAGTGTACTTGTATCTGTCCTGTTAAGTGTACTTGCATCTGTCCTGTTAAGTGTACTTGTATCTGTCTTGTTAAGTGTACCTGTATCTGCCATGTTAAGTGTACTTGCATCTGTCTTCTTAAGTGTACCTGTATCTGTCCTGTTAAGTGTACTTGTATCTGTCTTGTTAAGTGTACCTGTATCTGCCATGTTAAGTGTACTTGTATCTGCCATGTTAAGTGTACTTGTATCTGTCTTGTTAAGTGTACCTATATCTGCCATTTTAAGTGTACTTGTATCTGCCATGTTAAGTGTACTTGTATCTGTCTTGTTAAGTGTACCTGTATCTGCCATGTTAAGTGTACCTGTATCTGCCATGTTAAGTGTACTTGTATCTGTCTTGTTAAGTGTACCTGTATCTGCCATGTTAAGTGTACCTGTATCTGCCATGTTAAGTGTACTTGTATCTGTCCTGTTAAGTGTACCTGTATCTGTCTTGTTAAGTGTACCTGTATCTGTCTTGTTAAGTGTACTTGTATCTGTCTTGTTAAGTGTACCTGTATCTGCCATGTTAAGTGTACTTGTATCTGCCATGTTAAGTGTACCTGTATCTGCCATGTTAAGTGTACTTGTATCTGCCATGTTAAGTGTACCTGTATCTGTCTTGTTAAGTGTACTTGTATGTCCTGTTAAGTGTACTTGTATCTGTCTTGTTAAGTGTACTTGTATGTCCTGTTAAGTGTACCTGTATCTGCCATGTTAAGTGTACTTGTATGTCCTGTTAAGTGTACTTGTATCTGTCTTGTTAAGTGTACCTGTATCTGCCATGTTAAGTGTACTTGTATCTGCCATGTTAAGTGTACTTGTATCTGTCTTGTTCAGTGTACCTGTATCTGCAATGTTAAGTGTACTTGTATCTGTCTTGTTAAGTGTACCTGTATCTGCCATGTTAAGTGTACTTGTATCTGCCATGTTAAGTGTACCTGTATCTGTCTTGTTAAGTGTACCTGTATCTGTCTTGTTAAGTGTACCTGTATCTGTCTTGTTAAGTGTACTTGTATCTGTCTTGTTAAGTGTACCTGTATCTGTCTTGTTAAGTGTACTTTTATCTGCCATGTTAAGTGTACCTGTATCTGTCTTGTTAAGTGTACCTATATCTGTCCTGTTAAGTGTACTTGTATGTCCTGTTAAGTGTACTTGTATCTGTCTTGTTAAGTGTACTTGTATGTCCTGTTAAGTGTACTTGTATCTGTCTTGTTAAGTGTACTTGTATCTGTCTTGTTAAGTGTACCTGTATCTGCCATGTTAAGTGTACTTGTATCTGCCATGTTAAGTGTACTTGTATCTGTCTTGTTATGTAAATTGCATCTGCCATGTTAAGCATTTGCATCTGCCATGTTGGCAAATATCTGCTATGTGAAGTGTACTTGTATCTGTCCTGTTAAGTGTACCTGTATCTGTCCTGTTAAGTGTACTTGTATCTGTCCTGTTAAGTGTACTTGCATCTGTCCTGTTAAGTGTACTTGTATCTGTCCTGTTAAGTGTTGTATCTGTCTTGTTAAGTGTACTTGCATCTGTCCTCTTAAGTGTACTTGTATCTGTCCTGTTAAGTGTATCTGTATCTGTCTTGTTAAGTGTACCTGTATCTGCCATGTTAAGTGTACTTGTATCTGTCTTGTTAAGTGTACCTGTATCTGTCTTGTTAAGTGTACCTGTATCTGTCTTGTTAAGTGTACCTGTATCTGCCATGTTAAGTGTACTTGTATCTGTCTTGTTAAGTGTGCCTGTATCTGCCATGTTAAGTGTACCTGTATCTGTCTTGTTAAGTGTACCTGTATCTGCCATGTTAAGTGTACTTGTATCTGTCTTGTTAAGTGTACCTGTATCTGCCATGTTAAGTGTACCTGTATCTGTCCTGTTAAGTGTACCTGTATCTGTCCTGTTAAGTGTCCCTGTATCTGTCCTGTTAAGTGTATCTGTATCTGTCTTGTTAAGTGTACCTGTATCTGTCTTGTTAAGTGTATTTGTATCTGTCTTGTTAAGTGTACCTGTATCTGCCATGTTATGTACCCGTATCTGTCTTGTTATGTACCTCTGTATCTGTCCTGTTAAGTGTACTTGTATCTGTCTTGTTAAGCGTAATTTGATTCCTGTTATGTACCTGTATCTGTCCAGATAAGTGTACTTGCATGTCCTGTTAAGGTACTTTATCTGTCTTGTTAAGTACTTGTATCGGTCCTGTTAAGTGTACCTGTATCTGTCCTGTTAAGTGTACTTGTATCTGTCCTGTTAAGTGTACCTGTATCTGTCTTGTTAAGTGTACCTGTATCTGTCCTGTTAAGTGTACCTGTATCTGTCCTGTTAAGTGTACCTGTATCTGTCCTGTTAAGTGTACTTGTATCTGTCTTGTTAAGTATACTTGTATCTGTCTTGTTAAGTGTACCTGTATCTGTCCTGTTAAGTGTACCTGTATCTGTCCTGTTAAGTGTACTTGTATCTGTCTTGTTAAGTGTACTTGTATCTGTCTTGTTAAGTGTACTTGTATGTCCTGTTAAGTGTACCTGTATCTGTCCTGTTAAGTGTACTTGTATGTCCTGTTAAGTGTACCTGTATCTGTCCTGTTAAGTGTACTTGTATGTCCTGTTAAGTGTACTTGTATCTGTCTTGTTAAGTGTACTTGTATCTGTCTTGTTAAGTGTACCTGTATCTGTCTTGTTAAGTGTACTTGTATCTGTCTTGTTAAGTGTACCTGTATCTGTCCTGTTAAGTGTACTTGTATGTCCTGTTAAGTGTACCTGTATCTGTCCTGTTAAGTGTACTTGTATCTGTCTTGTTAAGTGTACTTGTATCTGTCTTGTTAAGTGTACCTGTATCTGTCCTGTTAAGTGTACTTGTATGTCCTGTTAAGTGTACCTGTATCTGTCCTGTTAAGTGTACTTGTATGTCCTGTTATGTACTTGTATCTGTCTGTTAAGTGTATCTGTCTTGTTAAGTGTACTTGTATCTGTCTTGTTAAGTGTACCTGTATCTGTCCTGTTAAGTGTACTTGTATGTCCTGTTAAGTGTACCTGTATCTGTCCTGTTAAGTGTACTTGTATCTGTCTTGTTAAGTGTACTTGTATCTGTCTTGTTAAGTGTACCTGTATCTGTCCTGTTAAGTGTACTTGTATGTCCTGTTAAGTGTACCTGTATCTGTCCTGTTAAGTGTACTTGTATGTCCTGTTAAGTGTACTAGTATCTGTCTTGTTAAGTGTACCTGTATCTGTCTTGTTAAGTGTACTTGTATCTGTCTTGTTAAGTGTACCTGTATCTGTCCTGTTAAGTGTACTTGTATGTCCTGTTAAGTGTACTTGTATCTGTCTTGTTAAGTGTAGTTGTATGTCCTGTTAAGTGTACTTGTATCTGCCATGTTAAGTGTACTTGTATCTGTCTTGTTAAGTGTACTTGTATGTCCTGTTAAGTGTACCTGTATCTGTCTTGTTAAGTGTACTTGTATGTCCTGTTAAGTGTACTTGTATCTGTCTTGTTAAGTGTACTTGTATCTGCCATGTTAAGTGTACCTGTATCTGTCTTGTTAAGTGTACCTGTATCTGCCATGTTAAGTGTACTTGTATCTGCCATGTTAAGTGTACCTGTATCTGTCTTGTTAAGTGTACTTGTATGTCCTGTTAAGTGTACCTGTATCTGTCTTGTTAAGTGTACTTGTATCTGCCATGTTAAGTGTACCTGTATCTGTCTTGTTAAGTGTACTTGTATGTCCTGTTAAGTGTACTTGTATCTGTCTTGTTAAGTGTACTTGTATCTGCCATGTTAAGTGTACCTGTATCTGTCCTGTTAAGTGTACCTGTATCTGTCTTGTTAAGTGTACTTGTATGTCCTGTTAAGTGTACTTGTATCTGTCTTGTTAAGTGTACTTGTATCTGCCATGTTAAGTGTACCTGTATCTGTCCTGTTAAGTGTACCTGTATCTGTCTTGTTAAGTGTACTTGTATGTCCTGTTAAGTGTACTTGTATCTGTCTTGTTAAGTGTACTTGTATCTGCCATGTTAAGTGTACCTGTATCTGTCCTGTTAAGTGTACCTGTATCTGTCTTGTTAAGTGTACTTGTATGTCCTGTTAAGTGTACTTGTATCTGTCTTGTTAAGTGTACTTGTATCTGCCATGTTAAGTGTACCTGTATCTGTCCTGTTAAGTGTACCTGTATCTGTCTTGTTAAGTGTACTTGTATGTCCTGTTAAGTGTACTTGTATCTGTCTTGTTAAGTGTACCTGTATCTGTCTTGTTAAGTGTTACCTGTATCTGTCTTGTTAAGTGTACCTGTATCTGTCTTATTAAGGTAACTACCTTATCTGTCTTTGTTAAGTGTACTTATATGTCTGTTAAGTATGCCACATATGCTTGTTAAGTGTACTTGTATCTGCCATGTTAAGTGTACCTGTATCTGTCTTGTTAAGTGTACTTGTATGTCTTGTTAAGTGTACTTGTATGTCCTGTTAAGTGTACCTGTATCTGCCATGTTAAGTGTACTTGTATCTGTCTTGTTAAGTGTACTTGTATCTGTCTTGTTAAGTGTACCTGTATCTGCCATGTTAAGTGTACTTGTATCTGTCTTGTTAAGTGTACCTGTATCTGCCATGTTAAGTGTACTTGTATGTCTTGTTAAGTGTACCTGTATCTGTCTTGTTAAGTGTACTTGTATGTCCTGTTAAGTGTACTTGTATGTCCTGTTAAGTGTACTTGTATCTGTCTTGTTAAGTGTACCTGTATCTGCCATGTTAAGTGTACTTGTATGTCCTGTTAAGTGTACTTGTATCTGTCTTGTTAAGTGTACTTGTATCTGTCCTGTTAAGTGTACCTGTATCTGTCTTGTTAAGTGTACTTGTATCTGTCCTGTTAAGTGTACCTGTATCTGTCTTGTTAAGTGTACTTGTATGTCCTGTTAAGTGTACTTGTATCTATCTTGTTAAGTGTACCTGTATCTGTCTTGTTAAGTGTACTTGTATGTCCTGTTAAGTGTACTTGTATGTCCTGTTAAGTGTACTTGTATGTCCTGTTAAGTGTACTTGTATCTGTCTTGTTAAGTGTACCTGTATCTGCCATGTTAAGTGTACTTGTATGTCCTGTTAAATGTACTTGTATCTGTCTTGTTAAGTGTACCTGTATCTGTCCTGTTAAGTGTACTTGTATGTCCTGTTAAGTGTACTTGTATCTGTCCTGTTAAGTGTACCTGTATCTGTCCTGTTAAGTGTACTTGTATGTCCTGTTAAGTGTACTTGTATCTGTCTTGTTAAGTGTACCTGTATCTGCCATGTTAAGTGTACTTGTATCTGTCCTGTTAAGTGTACTTGTATCTGTCCTGTTAAGTGTACCTGTATCTGTCCTGTTAAGTGTACTTGTATGTCTTGTTAAGTGTACTTGTAGCTCTTCCTATGTTTCTGCTGTTGAGTGTCCCTGTACCTGTGTGCCTATACCTGTACCTGAGTACTTAAACCTGTACCTGTGTGCCAATACCTGTACGTCTATACCTGTACCTGTGTACCTATACCTGTACCTGTGTGCCTATACCTGTACGTCTATACCTGTACCTGTGTACCTATACCTGTACCTGTACGTCTATACCTGTACCTGTGTGCCTATACCTGTACGTCTATACCTGTACCTGTGTGCCTATACCTGTACGTCTATACCTGTACCTGTGTACCTATACCTGTACCTGTGTGCCTATACCTGTACCTGTGTACCTATACCTGTACGTCTATAGCTGTACCTGTGTACCTATACCTGTACCTGTGTACCTATACCTGTACCTGTGTGCCTATACCTGTACCTGTGTACTTAAACCTGTACCTGTGTGCCTATACCTGTACGTCTATACCTGTACCTGTGTACCTATACCTGTACCTGTGTGCCTATACCTGTACGTCTATACCTGT
>NW_024743753.1:0-9774 GCF_018991925.1 Homarus americanus
ATGAACATAACAACCACGACCATGATTAATCAACCACGACCATGATTATAACACCCAAAACCATAATTATAACAACCACGATCATGATTATAACAACCACGACCATGATTATAACAACCACGACCATGATTATAACAACCACGATCATGATTATAACAACCACGACCTTGATTATAACAACCACGACTATGATTATAACAACCACGACTATGATCATAACAATAATGACCATCATTATAACAACCACGACCATGATTATAACTACCACGACCTTGATTATAACAACCACGACAACGATTATAACAACCACGACCATGATTATAACAACAACGATCATGATTATAACAACGACGACCATGATTATAATAACCACGACTATGATTATAACACCCACGGCCATGATTATAACAACCACGACCATGATTATGACAACCACGACCGTGATTAAACATCCACTACCATGATTATAACAACCACGACCATGATAATAATTACCACGGCCATGATTATAACAACCACGACTATGATTATAACAACTACGATCATGATTATAACAACGACGACCATGATTATAATAACCACGACTATGATTATAACACCCACGGCCATGATTATAACAACCACGACCATGATTATATCAACCACGACCGTGATTAAACAACCACGACCATGATTATAACACCCACGACCATTAATATAACAACCACGACCGTGATTAAACAACCACGACCATGATTATAAATACCCACGACCATAATTATAACAACCACGACCATGATTATAACACCCACGACCATGATTATAACAACCACGATTATGATTATAACAACAACGACCATGATTATAACAACCACGACCATGATTATAACAGCCACGACCATGATTATGACAACCACGACTATGATAATAACAAACACAACCATTAATGTAACAACCACGACCATGATTAAACAACCACGACCATGATTATAACACCCACGACAATGATTATAACAACCACGACTATGATTAATATAACCACGACTAAGATTATAACATCCACGACCATGATTATAACAACCATGACCATGATTATAACAACCACGACCATGAACATAACAACCACGACAATGATTAAACAACCACGACCATGATTATGTAGCCACGACCATGATTATAACACCCACGACCATGATTATAACAACAACGACTATGATTATAACAAACACGACGATGATTATAACAACTACGATCATGATCATAACAACCACTTCCATGATTATAACAACTACGACTATGATTATAACAACCACAACTATGATCATAACATTCACAGCCATGATCATAACAACCATGGCCATGATTATAACAACCACGACCATGATTATAACAACCACGACCATGATTATAACAACTACGACCATGATTATAACAACTAAGACCAAAATTATAACAACCACGACTATGATATAACACCTACGACCATGATTATAACAACCACGACCATGATTATAAGAACCACGACCATGATTATATCAACCACAACAATGATTATAACATCCGACTATGATCATAACAACCACGACCATGATTATAACAACCACGACCATGATTATAACAAGCACGACCATGATTATAACAACCACGACTATGATTATATATAAAACAACCATGATTATAACAACCAAGACCATGATTTTAACAACCACGACCATGATTATAACAACCGCGACTAAGATTATTACATCCACGACAATGATTATAACACCCACGACCATGATAATAACAACCACGACCATGATTATAACAACCACGACTATAATTATAACAGCCACGGCTATGATTATAAAATCCACGACCATGATTATAACACCCACGACCATGATTATAACAACCACGACCATTATTATAACAACCACGACCATGATTATAACAACTACGATCAAATTTATAACAACCACGACTATGATTATAACAGCCACGACAATGATGAAAACAACCACGGCCATGATTATAACAACCAGGACCATGATTATAACAACCATGACCATGATTATAACAACCACGACCATGAACATAACAACCACGACAATGATTAAACAACCACGACCATGATAATAACACCCACGTGCATAATTATAACAACCACGACTATGATTATAACAGCCACGACAATGATGAAAACAACCACGGCCATGATTATAACAACCAGGACCATGATTATAACAACCATGACCATGATTATAACAACCACTACCTTGATTATAACAACCACGACAATGATTATAACAACCACAACTATGATCATAACAACAATGACCATCATTATAACAACCACGACCATGATTATAAAAACCACGACCTTGATTATAACAACCACGACTATGATTATAACAACCAGGACTATGATCATAACAACAATGACCATCATTATAACAACCACGACCATGATTATAACAACTACGACCATGATTATAACAACCACGACCTTGATTATAACAACCACGACTATGATTATAACAGCAATGACCTTGATTAAAACAACCACGATAATGATTATATCAACCACAACTATGATCATAACAACAATGACCATCATTATAACAACCACGACCATGATTATAACAACCACGACCATGAATATAACAACCACGACCATGATTAAACAACAACGACCAGTATTATAACACCCACGACCATAATTATAGCAACCACGACCATGATTATAACACCACGACCATAATTATAACAACCACGACAATGATTATAACTACCATAACCATTATTATAACAACCACGACCATGATTATAACAACCACTACTATGATCATAACAACCAAGACCATGATTATAACAACCACGACTATGATTATAACATCCACGACTCTGATCACAACAACCACGACCATGATTATAACAACCACGACCATGATTATAACAACCACGACCATGATTATAACAACTACGAATATGATTATAACAACTATGACCATGATCATAACAACCACGACCATGATTATAACAACCACGACTATGATTATAACAACTACGACAATGATCATAACAACCACGACCATGATTATAACAACCACGACCATGATTATAACAACCACGACAATGATTATAATAACCATGACCATGATTATGACAACCACGACCTTGATTATATCATCCACGACTATGATTATAACAATTACGACTATGATCATAACAACCACGACAATGATTATAACAACCACGACTATGATTATAACAATTACGACAATGATTATAACAACTACGTCCATGATCATAACAACCACGACCATGATTATAACTACTACGACCATGATTATAACAACTACGTTCATGATTATAACAACCACGACTATGAATATAACAACCACGACTATCATTATAACAACCACGACTATGATCATACCCACCATGGCCATGATTATAACAATCACGACCATGATTAAACAACCACGACCATGATTATAACACCAACGACCATAAATATAACAACTACGACCACGATTATAATAACTAAGACCATGATTATAACAACCACGACTATGATATAACACCTACGACCATGATTATAACAACCACGACCATGATTATAACAACCACGACCATGATTGTAACAACCACGACTCTGATTATAACAACCACGACCATGATTATAACAATACGACTATGATTATAACAACCACAACCATGATTATAACAACCACGACCATGATTATAACAACAACGACCATGATTATAACAACCTATACCATGATTATAACACCCACGACCATTATTATAACAACTACGACTATGATTATAATAACCACAACTATGATTATAACAACCATTACCATGATTATAACACCCACGACCATTATTATAACAACCACGACTATGATTATAACAATCACAACTATGATTACAACAACCACGACCATGATTATACCACCCACGACCATGACTATAACAACTACGATCATGATTATAACAACCACTACCATGATTATAACAACCACGACTATGATTATAATAACCAAAACTATGATCATAACATTCACGGCCATGATCATAACAACCATGGCCATGATTATAACAACCACGACCATGATTATAACACCCACGACCATGATTATAACTACCACGACCATGATTATAGCAACCACGACCATGATTATAAGAACCAGGACTATGATTATAACAACTACGACTATGATCATAACAACCACGACCATGATTATAATAACCACGACCATGATTATAACAACAACGACCATGATTATAACAACTAAGACCATAATTATAACAACCACGACTATGATATAACACCTACGACCATGATTATAACAACGACGACCATGATTATAACAACCACGACAATGATTATAACAACATCGACTCTGATTATAACACTTACGACTTTGATCATAACAACCACGACCATGATTATAACCACCACGACCATGATTATAAGAACCACGACCATGATTTTATCAACCACAACAATGATTATAACATCCGACTATGATCATAACAACCACGACCATGATTATAACAACCACGACCATGATTATAACAAGCACGACCATCATTTTTACAACCACGACCATGATTATAACAACCACGACCATGATTATAACAACCACGACTATGATTATAACAACCACGACTATGATTAATATAACCACGACTAAGATTATAACATCCATGACCATGATTATAACACCCACGACCATGATTATAGCAACCACGACTTTGATTAAAACGACCACGACCATAATTAAAACAACAACGACCATGATTATAACAACCACGACCATGATTATAACAAGCACGACCATCATTTTTACAACCACGACCATGATTATAACAATAATACTATGATTATAACAACCACTAAGGATTATAAACAATCTACGACCATGATTATAACAACTACGACCATGATTATAACAACCACTTAATTAAGGATTATAAGAACTACGACTGGTACGGGTTACAACCACGACTATAATTATAACTGCCACGACTATGATGAAAAAACCACGGCCATGATTATAACAACCAGGACCATGATTATAACAACCATGACCATGATTATAACAACCACGACCATGAACATAACACCCACGACCATAATTATAACAACCACGACCATGATTATAACAACCACGACCATGATTTTAACAACCACGACCATGATTATAACAACCACGACTATGATTATAACAACCACAACTATGATCATAACATCCACGGCCATGATCATAACAACCATGGCCATGATTATAACAACCACGACCATGATTATAACAACCACGACCATGATTATAACTACCACGACCAAGATTATAACAACCACGACCATGATTATAACAAGCAGGCCTATGATTATAACAACCACAACTATGATCAAAACATCCACGGACAATATTATCTCAACCACGACATGATTATACCATCCAGGACCATGATTATAACAACCACGACCATGAATATAACAACCACGACCATGATTAAACAACAACGACCAGTATTATAACACCCACGACCATAATTATAGCAACCACAACCATGATTATAACACCACGACCATAATTATAACAACCACGACCATGATTATAACTACCATGACCATTATTATAACAACCACGACCATGATTATAACAACCACGACCATGATCATAACAACCACGACCATGATTATAACAACCACGACCATGAGATTGTAACAACCACGACTATGATTATAACAAACTTACTTAATTCATGATTAAGTAACAATACGCATAAATGATTATAATAACCGCAACCATGATTATAACAACTACGACCATAGATTAAAATCACCGCATTATAAATAACGATACTAAGGATAGGCATCAATCCACGACCATTATTATAACCACGACGTGATTATAACAACCACAACTATGATTATAACAACAACCACGACCATGATTATATCACTAACTAATGACCATGACTATAACAACTAATACGCATCATCATGAGATTATGTAACGACCACTACCTGATTATTATACAACAACCACGACTCTGATTATAACAACCAACTATGATCATGCGTAACATTCACGGCCATATCGAGTAACAAACTATGGCCATGATTATAACAACCACGACTATGATTATAACAATTACGACAATGATTATAACAACTACGTCCATGATCATAACAACCACGACTATGATTATAACAACCACGACTATGATTATAACAACCACGACTATGATCATACCCACCACGGCCATGATTATAATAACCACGACCATGATTATAACAACTACGACCATGATTATAACAACTAAGACCATAATTATAACAACCACGACTATGATATAACACCTACGACCATGATTATAACAACGACGACCATGATTATAACAACCACGACAAAGATTATAACAACATCGACTCTGATTATAACACTTACGACTTTGATCATAAAAACCACGACCATGATTATAACCACCACGACCATGATTAAAAGAACCACGACCATGATTATATCAACCACAACAATGATTATAACATCCAACTACGATCATATCAACCACGACCATGATTATAACAACCACGACCATGATTATAACAACCACGACCATGATTATAACAAGCACGACCATCACATTTACAACCACGACCATGATTATAACAACCACGACCATGATTATAATAACCACGACTATGATTATATATAACACAACTATGATTATAACAACCAAGACCATGATTTTAACACCCACGACCATGATTATAACAACCACGACTATGATTATAACAACCACGACTATGATTAATATAACCACGACTAAGATTATAACATCCACGACCATGATTATAACACCCACGACCATGATTATAGCAACCGCGACCTCGATTAAAACGACCACGACCATAATTATAACAGCAACGATCATGATTATATCAACCACGACCATGATTATAACAATACGACTATGATTATAACAACCAATATCATAATTATAACAACCACGACTATGATTATAACAACCACGACTATGATTATAACATCAACGACCATGATTATAACACCCACGACCATGATTATAACAACCACGACCATGATTATAACAACCACGACCATGATTATAACAACTACGATCATATTTATTACAACCACGACTATAATTATAACAGCCACGACTATGATGAAAACAACCAGGGCCATGATTATAACAACCAGTACCATGATTATAACAACCATGACCATGTTTATAACAACCACGACCATGAACATAACACCCACGACCGTAATTATAACAACCACAACCATGATTATAACAACCACGACCATGATTATAACAACCACGTCCATGATTATAACAACCACGATCATGATTATAACAACCACGACCTTGATTATAACAACCATGACAATGATTATAACAACCACAACTATGATCATAACAACAATGACCATCATTATAACAACCACGACCATGATTATAACAACCACGACCTTGATTATAACAACCACAACTATGATTATAACAACCAGGACTATGATCATAACAACAATGACTATCATTATAACAACCACGACCATGATTATAGCAACCACGACCATGATTATAACAACCACGATCATCATTATAACAACCACGACCTTGATTATAACAACCACGACTATGATTATAACAGCAATGACCTTGATTATAACAACCACGACAATGATTATAACAACCACAACTATGATCATAACAACAATGACCATCATTATAACAACCACGACCATGATCATAACAACAATGACCATCATTTTAACAACCACAACCATAATTATAAGAACCACGACCATGATTATAACAAACCACGACCATGATTATAACAACCACGATCATCATTATAACAACCACGACCTTGATTATAACAACAACGACAATGATTATAACAACCAACACTATGATCATAACAACATTGACCATCATTATAACAACCACTTCCATGATTATAACAGCTACGACTACGCCAATTCTCATAGCCACAACTATGATCATAACATTCACAGCCATGATCATAACAACCATGGCCATGATTATATTTTTTAACCACGACCATAAATTATAACAACAACGACCATGATTATAACAACTTCGACCATGATTATAACTGAACCATGGTATAACGCACGACTATGATATAGCACCTACGACCACTTGATTATAACAACCGACCGCAGATTATAGCGCCCGACAATGATTATAACATCGACTCTGATTATAACGCACTTACGACTTTGATCGCAACAACCGACCATGATTATAACAACCGCATTATGATTATAACAAGCACGACCGCGAAAGTTATAACAACAACCGACTATGATTATATATAAAACAACCGATTATAACAGCAAGACCGCCTGATTTTAACAACCCGACCATGATTATAACAACGCGACTAAGATTATAACATCACTACCATGATTATAACAACAACGACCATGAACATAGTAACCACGACAATGATTAAACAACCACGACCATGATAATAACACCCACGACCATAATTATAACATCCACGACCATGATTATAACTCCCACGACCATGATTATAACAACCACGACCATTATTATAACAACCACGACCATGACTATAACAACTACGATCATATTTATAACAACCACGACTATGATTATAACAGCCACGACTATGATGAAAACAACCACGGCCATGATTATAACAACCAGGACCATGATTATAACAACCATGACCATGATTATAACAACCACGACCATGAACATAACAACCACGACAATGATTAAACAACCACGACCATGATAATAACACCCACGAGCATAATTATAACAACCACGACCATGATTATAACAACCACGACCATGATTATAACAACCACTACCTTGATTATAACAACCACGACAATGATTATAACAACCACAACTATGATCATAACAACAATTACCATCATTATAACAACCACGACCATGATTATAAAAACCACGACCTTGATTATAACAACCACGACTATGATTATAACAACCAGGACTATGATCATAACAACAATGACCATGATTATAACAACCACGACCATGATTATAACAACTACGACCATGATTATAACAACCACGACCCTTGATTATAACAACCACGACTATGATTATAACAGCAATGACCTTGATTAAAACAACCACGATAATGTTTATATCAACCACAACTATGATCATAACAACAATGACCATCATTATAACAACCACGACCATGATTATAACAACCACGACCATGAATATAACAACCACGACCATGATTAAACAACAACGACCAGTATTATAACACCCACGACCATAATTATAGCAACCACGACCATGATTATAACACCACGACCATAATTATAACAACCACGACAATGATTATAACTACCATAACCATTATTATAACAACCACGACCATGATTATAACAACCACTACTATGATCATAACAACCAAGACCATGATTATAACAACCACGACTATGATTATAACATCCACGACTCTGATCACAACAACCACGACCATGATTATAACAACCACGACCATGATTATAACAACCACGACCATGATTATAACAACTACGAATATGATTATAACAACTATGACCATGATCATAACAACCACGACCATGATTATAACAACCACGACTATGATTATAACAACTACGACAATGATCATAACAACCACGACCATGATTATAACAACCACGACCATGATTATAACAACCACGACAATGATTATAATAACCATGACCATGATTATGA
>NW_024743754.1:0-9409 GCF_018991925.1 Homarus americanus
CTTCATGAATCGCATCATTATTAATTCGGCAAATTACATTTAATATCATATAGGCCTAGTTCCACAAACTCTCGCTATGTGCAGGGAGCGCTCTCTTCCCTCCGACGACCTTGAACGCTCAGTATCGCCAATGGCGGGGCATTCGAAATTACTCTGAAATTTCTGAATATTACAATCGACCCCCCTAAAAAAAAGACAGCACTGTCCTCATGTGCTGAGAAAAACATACATACGACCCCCCTAAAAATTTGTTCTAAGGACTGCATCTCACCCCTTTAACGTGCTAAACGCAGCATTTCTGTCTTCTCTTCTCTCCTTTTCTCTCCCGCTAACATATATATATATATATATATATTTCATTAGCCCAATAAAGCATGCGGACTTCTACATACAATCAACACCTCAACCCACCAGGATTCGAACCCACGGCACACACGCCTATGACTGTATCCTGGTGGTCCAGTGGTTAGCGTTCCCCGGTCACAGTCATAGGCTTGTGTGCCGTGGGTTCGAATCCTGGTGGGTTGAGGTATATATATATATATATATATATATATATATATATATATATATATATATATATATATATATATATATATATATATATATATATATATATATATATATATATATATATATATATATATACTGTCAATGCATACAGCCTTAACAACATCAACCTTGAGAAGTCGACTTGTGAAAGAGATCTAGGGGTACTTGTAAGACCGGACCTACGGCCTAGAAAACAGTGCGGTAATGTTCGAAATAAGGCAAACAGAGTATTGGGTTTTATATCTAGAAGTGTAAGTAACAAGAGTGCAGAGGTCTTATTGCAACTATATCTTGCTCTAGTCAGGCCGCACCTCGATTATGCGGTTCAGTTCTGGTGCCCTTATTATAGAATGGATATCAATTCACTAGAGTCGGTGAAGCGAAGAATGACGCAAATGATTTCGGGACTTAGAAACCTTCCATATCAGGATAGGTTAAAGAAACTAAACTTGCATTCCCTAGAAAGACGAAGAGTGCGGGGAGATATGATAGAAGTATTTAAGTGGGTGAAAGGAATCAATAAAGGGCATATAGATAAAGTTCTTATAATATCCGAGCAGGATAGGACTCGGAGCAACGGATTTAAGTTGGATAAGTTTAGGTTTAGGAGGGAGATAGGAAGGAACTGGTTCACAAATAGGGTGGTGGACGAGTGGAACAAGCTTAGCAATTTTGTAGTAAGTGCTGGAACGCTGGGAAGTTTCAAAAGGAGGCTAAATAGATTCATGGATGATAGAGAGTGGTAGTAACTCTCGACAGGAGCTGCCATGCATAGGCCAACCGCCTATTGCAGACTCCTTATTTTCTTATGTTCCTCTCTCTCTCTCTCTCTCTCTCTCTCTCTCTCTCTCTCTCTCTCTCTCTCTCTCTCTCTCTCTCAAGAGAAGAACTTTATTTTCTTTTATGCGCAGATATTCAAATGGATATGTGCAGCATCATTCCAAATGGAACTAATTGATTTCCAAAAAAATGTGGCCTTGAGAGAAGAGGTTAAGGACTGCAATATCGTCACATTCAGGACACAGAAGGTGTCTCAAGTTAGATCCCTCCTTTTCACAAAGTCGCATTGCATATCCTCACAATGTTTGGCTCTACTTACCACTGTGAGCCTGCCTTCTCCACCATCAATTTAGTGAAGAACAAATAACCGCTCCAGCATCACCAATGAACACCTTCATCATTGTCTTAGACCAGCTATCACATTGTAGTGGACGTCTCCCCTACAACTGCCTAACTGCGTAGCCACGCCACCACCTGTTACGGTCTTCCCTAGCAACCAAGCATATCCTCATTCCAATGCCCGCCGTATCTTAGCAACGGAACTAGTCACCGGCTACTTCTCGGGTTTTCCCACCATGACTCATAGCCGCTGCTGGGTGTATATAAGCTCTGTCTCTCCCTTGAGATTCAGTCTGACCAATCTTCTTGAACAAGCAACACCTCCTCCTCTGCCGCTGCCTGGCGACCCTCGCCTCTCCTCCGCCTGCCTGACGGTCCTCGCTCCCGCCAGCGAGCATGCCCTTCTCTGAGCTTCCTCACCAACCAACTCTCATTCTGCCCATTTTCCTGAACACGCAACACCTCCTCCCAGCAAGCTCCTAGCTGTCCAGCATTCATTCAACCAGGAGGCCAGCAACAGGCAACATCTTCTCTAACGAAGCTCCTGCACATCTACCTCCTTCAACAAGCCACTCACCGAACGTCTCTACCAAGCAGCCCCTCACCACACAGCACCTCCAGCACCAGACTGTCTATCATATAACTTATATATTATACAAGAAAACCACATTAGAGTTTCCTTCCATCCTGAGTGCTAGACAACATTAATATCTCGATACCCCTACAATGGTGACCCCGGATACGCTTGGTTGCTAGGGAAGACGGTAACAGGTGGTGTCGTGGCTACGCAGTTAGGCAGTTGTAGGGGAGACGTCCACTACAACATCATTTGTACTAAAGTTCAGGAAATTGGCAAGAAGCACGAAGTGTCACTTTTCTCCCTAATTATGTTTGATAACTCAATTAAAGGCCCACAGTCATAATTATGACTCTGTACATGAAATTATAATTGCATGTACACTCAGGGGTCTAAACTAATCATTCCCCTTTTCTTCTTCAACAAAGAAGGATGAATTATTACTTTTGAACCAGACTGTACATTCTATAATTGCTTTTTTTGTGTGCGTGTGCTAAAGAGATTTAATTTATTTATTTTCTCTCATCATTCTTCCTTCTTCAACAAGAGTAGAATGCATGGTAACTTTTGACCACAAAAACATACCTTACCTGAAGTGTTTTATAGCGTTACAGATAATATTTTTTCCTTTTCTTCATCTCCTCTTTTCCAGGTTGCCTCTTTAGCCAGATGGATGGATGGTTTCTTTTATGGCTTCTTTTTATCCATGGGCTCTTGTTTATTTCTTTAATTTATTTGCAGTGTCAATATATTTTGAGATTATAGATGCATGCAGATGGAAATCAACTAAAATGTGTGCTCTTCATTTGTTTGTTATTGCCTCATATTAAATGAAATCTCATCCGGACCTTGGCCATCTAGAAGATTTGCGACTGGACCTTCACATACAGTAATTGAGTACCCCGGTAACAACACCTTTGCCTTATACAAATATTCACCCAAATGAATAACACAAACTTATTCACCAAGTTAGTCAGCAATGACTCAACCTGTTGACAACAATAGACGGCTGAGCTTGTAACAGTCTCAGAGGTCAAACGCAGGTCAGCTGATTAATCAAACAACCGGCTAGCTCTCTCACGCCCAGACAAGGGAATAGATCCTTACCACTTAAACAGGGAAGAACAAGTAACTCAAGTGTTCTCTCAAAGTGTATTCACAAAACTTCTCTGGAGAGAATTCATAATTTGTTATCTTAGATTATGTCTGTGTATATAGCTGCTTCGACAATAAAGGAAAAGCCTTAAGAAATGTTTACATCAAACCTAGCCACTTAAAGAGTTCCAGAACTTAATTAAAACAATTAATATAATACCAAAACAGCTATCACACCCCTACTATACAGTAGGGAGTGACAGTTTTGCAAAAGTTTTCAAAATCTAATTGCTTGGGTTGGATTATTTGTCTATCGGCCACGCTAATTCCGAATATGTTTGAGTTTTTTACATCATTGCATTAGAAGGTTTGTGGATACTTTTGGGTTTGGCATGAAAAACGCGAAAAAACTGTAAATAATAAAGGGACTGGCAATGTGGCACAACCTGTTAAAATCAAGTTATTGAATTGGATTATTCGACTACTGTGTACACTGGTTCATAATATGCTATTGTTTTACAACTCAATGCGCTACAAATTATGCCGATATTTTTGCTGCAAGTCACCACATACGTATATTTCGAAAACCAGGGCCCAATATTACCAACGGCGTGGATAGATTCCGTGGAATGAATTCAGGACATTCCTGCTCATGGAACATTACCAAACTCCGTATATGTGCCAATGGCAGGCCAATGGCAATATTTACAGAGTTTGTTGAGGCTCCCTGGACGGGAATGCCCTGAATTTATTCCACGGAATCTATTCACGCCGTTGGTAATATTCGTCCCAGGACTGATCAACGAATTCAACCTAAGTAGCTTGACTTGGACAGTTAAGGACAAAATCTCAGTCCGTTCTTCTCACCTACACCAGTCACTATCTTGTTCTCATTGATCCTCTCATCTACCATGAGACCTCTGACCTTGAATCCCCTGAACTTTTCTTTTTTCTGTTCTCGTGACCTCTTCCTGTGAGCCACTGCATCATTGGATACCTTGAACCTTTCAGCAGTTTCTCCGATCCTGTCCTCGGCTTCTTTCTCCCTTTTCCTTTTCTCTGATCTTGCTCTCCTGTCGACCATAGCCTTGAACTCATTGTCATTGACATCCTTATAATCACTATCTTCTTCCTGAGCACTGTCATCCACTGCCGACACTTTACACAACATCCTCTCCATCTCCTCCTTACTCTTTGACCTCATCTTCTCAGTTTTCCTCTCTTCCTCAGCCCTTTTCTTTGCCCTCTTCGCTTCCTTCTCCCTCTCTTCTTTCAGCTTGGCAGTCACAATTTTGTCAACGCCATCAATGCAGCCCTCCCTTCCCGGTTTCCTCTGGGCTGCCAGGAAGCTTTTCTCTCGTTCGTGCACTTTGCTGTCGTCTGCCACATCAAACAACTTCTCAGCTATATCCTCGAACCTCATCTTCAGCTTCCCGTTCTTCGTTTTCTTCCTTTTCTGTTTCTGTCCATTTCCCTTCATCATCATCGTCTCCCTCCGCATCCTCCACAGGTCGTGGACTCTCATTTTCACCCTGATTTCAGAGATAGTGGGGACAGTGGCCTTCCTATACACATCCAGTACCTTCTCAGTCACCTTGTTGGTGGCATCCATATAATCAAAAGCATTTGTTCTTCTCCTTAACCTCTCGTTTTCTGCTTCATAAGCCAGGGCACTTCCAACTTCCTTGTTCAGAGGCAACTTGTTAGATGGCAGAGGCATCCGAACCCCGAACACCTTATCGTTACCCTGGCGCAGCTGAGTGTTGCTAATCTTAGGACGACCCATCTTGGTGGCGGCCCTTTGAACTAACTGCAAAACAACACAGAAAAAACAACTTTCAGCACTTCAATATCACCACCTATTGAACAATATTTTATTCAAAAGTACAGACTGAGATTTTGTCCTTAACTGTCCAAGTCAAGCTACTTGGGCTGAATTCGTTGATCAGTCCTGGGACGAATATTACCAACGGCGTGAATAGATTCCGTGGAATAAATTCAGGGCATTCCCGTCCAGGGAGCCTCAACAAACTCTGTAAATATTGCCATTGGCCTGCCATTGGCACATATACGGAGTTTGGTAATGTTCCATGAGCGGGAATGTCCTGAATTCATTCCACGGAATCTATCCACGCCGTTGGTAATATTGGGCCCTGGTTTTCGAAATATACGTATGTGGTGACTTGCAGCAAAAATATCGGCATAATTTGTAGCGCATTGAGTTGTAAAACAATAGCATATTATGAACCAGTGTACACAGTAGTCGAATAATCCAATTCAATAACTTGATTTTAACAGGTTGTGCCACATTGCCAGTCCCTTTATTATTTACAGTTTTTTCGCGTTTTTCATGCCAAACCCAAAAGTATCCACAAACCTTCTAATGCAATGATGTAAAAAACTCAAACATATTCGGAATTAGCGTGGCCGATAGACAAATAATCCAACCCAAGCAATTAGATTTTGAAAACTTTTGCAAAACTGTTACTCCCTACTATACAGCATTATCTGTAATGCCATGATGGGCCATCTACAACGGGACAGCCTTGTGATGGAATGTCAGTACAGATAACTGTATTCCAGGACGCTTCTACATGAGGTACCTGCTGAAGGTATGGTCAAAGTTCCTTAATTTGGTGGTGGTATTGACAAAATATACCATGACCTTGCCTGAACTCTTGACAGCATATATCACGAAAAACTGAAAATTATTCGTTTGCAGATGATGCTACTGTAACTTTTCAGAGTACAGTAATTAAGAATCGGCAAAACGTTAGAGGATACAGCTTAGATGTACTAATAGCAAGGAAGCGTATAACCTGTTCCAACGTAATGAAGGCTTCCTTACCTTCAGCTAAATGTTAGAAACATCCGGGTATTTACATTAACAATGAAGATTGAAGGAAGTGAATCTTGTTATTAAGCACTCATACCTATCGGACCCACTTTAATTTTTCACTAATACATACCCCCACAAGGTACAACTCCATCGAGTGCACGAATTTGCGTTACCATGTTGTGGTGTGGGGACTCGAACGAACCACTTTCAAATTGCTCGGATGGGTATAAATTTCCCATCTTTTAACCTCAAATGAGGAATTTGAAATTGGATCGTCATTAAACGTGCACATTCAATTCTTCACAGGTGATGGGCTGGTTCTTTACCAGAGTGGGGTATGAGCGACTCCTACACCCAATAGTTCAATCCCATTTTTTTTTTTGCTCCCTTTAATTAATCTTCTAATGAGCAACTATGGGCAGACATAATAAAAGATTTTCGGGCGTTCCTGTTGGATCATTGTCACCTTAAGGTCCAACCCAGTGTTTCTCAAACTGGGGGCCATGGCCCCTAAGGGGGTCACGGCAAGATTTTAGGGGGGCCATGGCAGGCTAGTGTAAAGTAGTATATGTTTGGAGAAAATGTGGAAACTCTGATTCAACATTTTTTTTTGTTACTTTGCCTTGTTAGGGGAGAAATCTTTTTTTGTATTCGTCTTTTTTATTTTGTCATTGTGTGTAATCATAATACCCATACGGTACAGTTTTGATATTTACAAAGTATGGTGCAATGGTTATTTTTTTCCCGATGGATTCGCTTAGATTGCACGATTCTAGTTCCTGTTCAGACGAATTCCTTGATCTCAGAACGATACTGCGCCCAGAGACCTGTATGAAGAAAAATCCCCGACTGTATTCTAATGGTCAATGTATCAGTCATATCCAAAAGTTAGTGAGATCGCACTTCGAGTCCTCTTGCCATTTTCTACTACTTATTTATGTGAATCTGGTTTCTCCACCCATCTTCAAATAGAGAATAAAAGCCGAAACCGGTTACATGTATACTCAGACATGAGATGTGCTTTATCAGTGACTCAACTCAACCTCGAATCAGTCGACTGACTGAAAGGACATAATGTCATTCTTTTCATAGAATTGTAACAAAATAGGCACACTGTTTGATGATTGAAAACATTCAAATAAAGGAGGAGAACCAAAACAGTTTATTTTCATCATTATTTGTGAGGGGCTTGGGAGAGAACTGAAGGGGGGCCACGAGGATGTTGAGAGTTCCTCATGGGGGGAATGAAGTGAAAAAGTTTGAGAAACACTGGTCCAACCGCATTGCCTCCCATACACAAGCATCCAACAATTATCATCTGAAACTATGAAGACGAGTTTGCCTCTTTCAGAATGGAGTGGATCATTGTACTCTTACTACTATACAATACCACTGCATGGACTTTTCCATTGATGGAAGTTCTGTAGCCAGCTACATTATTTGCACCAGTTGGACGTGTCTTGATTGTGGAAGATGTTGTAACGGTCAAGTACGATCTCCATTGATTTTTGCACATACCGTTGCATATGAGTTTCATTGCAATCCATCATGAAGCAGCTATGGTTACTCTCAGAGACCTAAGACAGTAACTCGACAAACCTGCCACAATTGAATAAACAATTGATTTTCAAAATATCCTCATTGGTAAAGTGATCTCTTCAACTTTATAAGTATAGTTTCCAGTACTTTATTTGGGACTGCATGAATATTGTAAAAAAAAAAAACTGAAGTAATACAAAACAGGGTCCTAAATCACATAAACAAAGTCAGTCAGTCATTGGAATCAGAAGGTAATACACTCATTAGTAAAACTTACCAACTGACTAGATTAGTGTATGACCTGGCACTCTCTGTACCTACCCTAGAGTGGTTTATACTTTTTACTGAGCATTTGCATGCCACCGAAACACCTGTTTATGCTTTAAATGATCCATCCCTCATATGACTTTTTAAAAGTGTGGTGTTTCCCAACTTTGAGTAATTCTGTTAGTCCCCGAGAAATGTTAAAGACTGACAATTGATTGAGAACGTCCAAAAGAGGGCGAAAATCTGATGCCGACAATTAATTATGCACCTCAAGTACCAAAAGAGAAAAGAACGTTTCCTTATATCAAGTTTATGCTATAGAAGGGTAAGGGGTGATTTAATAGAAATAAAAAAAATCAAAGGACAAAATTTGTCTTGTATACATATCTTGGAGCTAAAGAAGCCAAAAATACAGAAAACTGTCAGAGATAACTTCTTTGGAGTAAGGGTTGCGATCTCTTGGAATGACCAGCCAGAGAATGTGAGAAAAATGACTGTGCGCATATTTAAGACCAGACTTGACCAACAGTGTGAAACAAAATTGACCGACTGCTAGTAAGTTGATCGTTGGAAAAGAGGATAAGGAAGCAAATAACATTATAATAAATAGGGGCTGTAAGCTGGCTCATTCCTACTATTTTGTGATCGCCTCCATAGTAATGATAGACAATCCGGAATCTGCCAAATTTTCATATCCATAATGAACAAACTAAAATTTACAGGAAATGATGCCTATCACTATACTATAGTGATAGACATCGCCACCGCAAACTTCCACTACTAGTCAAACTGCTTCCACACCCCCGTCTTTACTCTCCACGAGTCATCCTACAATCCACTGTACAACTGAAAATAAATTTTTTGCTAGGATTAATATTATTTTAAACCCTAGTCATCACTCACTCTGCTGCACTTTCCCATTTCTTCATACTATAGATTGCATCTTTCTCTATCTTCTGTTCTATTAACCACTACTGCCAAGTGGTTTCTGCTTTAGGTTTATATGCAATCTCTCTGTATCTCTTTTCCAATAAACTGATTAATATCATCTAAACCACTCCACAAGCAATAAATTTTCTCCAGGTGACTTACTTCTTGATGGCATCCATGCCGAAAGGAAGATTGTAACAGTTTAACTGTTGACTCTGCACCTTGGCTTCCTCTTCATTCTCTGGGTTCTGTAGGTGAGCATTCCACTTCAGAAGGCCACGTTCTTCTGGAGTTCCTGACAAAGAGAAATCGATCACATTGCCTTTGTTTTATATATTTCTTTTTAATGGACAAGTTGATTATTATTCTGGTTAATGATACCCAGCTAATTCTTATTACCCTTGTGATGTACAAAAGTAAGATAAGTGAAATTATCTTACCTATAAAAAACAATGTACTAGGAGATGCACTCCCAGCTGTGAACTTTGAAG
>NW_024743755.1:0-11347 GCF_018991925.1 Homarus americanus
AGAGAGATGAATAAATAGATAGACAAAGACAGACAGAGAAATATATTGAGAGAGAGAGAGAGAGAGAGAGAGAGAAAGCTAACGAAGAACGGCAGTAATTACCCAGATATCAATCGACTGTTCTCAAGACGTGTGTGTGTGTGTGTGTGGCCGAGGTTATACACAGCCTGCAGGGAACAATAGTTAAGGGTGAAGGCGCTAATAACTGCCTTAAACACTCTTGTCATTACGGGTCTTATCTCTGAGGAGGAAGTTAAGAAACGAGGCAAAGATGAAGAAGACTGCCAAGAGATTAAGACGATGATAAAGATGATGTGGAAGGAGATAAAGAGAGAGATGAGTAAACAGGATAATAGTGGATTGATATATTGAGTTCTTGTTCTTGTTCTTGTTCTTCTTCTTGTTCTTGTTCTTGTTCTTCTTCTTCTTCTGTTGTTTATTGTTGGTATTGTTGTTTTATTGTTGTTGTTGTTTTGAATAGTTGAAGCCAAAAACGATAAGTAATTAACTTGATTAATTTGGATGTAACTATGAAATTGTCTTAATTGATATTTAAGTACGCTTATTTACGTCTCCTGTCATTGATATAAGAGATTTTAAATAATCACACTTAAGAAAGCCACTTAATCACACTTAAAGGCTTCATCAGTCCAAGTCGAGTTGTTTAGTAGTAATCGCACTTGGAATAATGAATCTTTTCATTCCAAGTGTCTTAAGTAATCGCACTTTAGGACATTATCCACAAAATCCACAGATCTTAAGTAATTGCACTTAACACTACATGTGGTCCAAGTGTTAAGTAATTGCACTTACGATCTCGACACTTTTAAATAATCCTCACTTAAGGGATAATTACACTTGAAAATCATTCTACTTAAGGTTTTAAGTCGTTAGGGATAAGGCACTCAAGTCATCATACTCAACACCTTAGTCATCGTTCTCAGTGTCTTAAGTCATCATACTCAACACCTTAGTCATCGTTCTCACTGTCTTAAGTCATCATACTCAACACCTTAGTCATCGTTCTCAGTGTCTTAAGTCATCATACTCAACACCTCAGTCATCGTCCTCACTGTCTTAAGTCATCATACGCAACACCTCAGTCATCGTTCTCAGTGTCTTAAGTCATCATACCCAACACCTTAGTCATCGTCCTCACTGTCTTAAGTCATCATACCCAACACCTTAGTCATCGTTCTCAGTGTCTTAAGTCATCATACCCAACACCTTAGTCATCGTTCTCAGTGTCTTAAGTCATCATACCCAACACCTTAGTCATCGTTCTCAGTGTCTTAAGTCATCATACGCAACACCTTAGTCATCGTTCTCAGTGTCTTAAGTCATCATACGCAACACCTTAGTCATCGTTCTCAGTGTCTTAAGTCATCATACCCAACACCTTAGTCATCGTTCTCAGTGTCTTAAGTCATCATACCCAACACCTTAGTCATCGTTCTCAGTGTCTTAAGTCATCATACCCAACACCTTAGTCATCGTTCTCAGTGTCTTAAGTCATCATACCCAACACCTTAGTCATCGTTCTCAGTGTCTTAAGTCATCATACCCAACACCTTAGTCATCGTTCGCAGTGTCTTAAGTCATCATACCCAACACCTTAGTCATCGTTCTCAGTGTCTTAAGTCATCATACCCAACACCTTAGTCATCGTTCTCAGTGTCTTAAGTCATCATACCCAACACCTTAGTCATCGTTCTCAGTGTCTTAAGTCATCATACGCAACACCTTAGTCATCTTTCTCAGTGTCTTAAGTCATCATACGCAACACCTTAGTCATCGTTCTCAGTGTCTTAAGTCATCATACGCAACACCTCAGTCATCGTTCTCAGTGTCTTCAGTCATCATACGCAACACCTTAGTCATCGTTCTCAGTGTCTTAAGTCATCATACCCAACACCTTAGTCATCGTTCTCAGTGTCTTAAGTCATCATACGCAACACCTTAGTCATCTTTCTCAGTGTCTTAAGTCATCATACGCAACACCTTAGTCATCGTTCTCAGTGTCTTAAGTCATCATACCTTTATGATCATCGTCCTCACTGTCTTAAGTCATCATACCCAACACCTTAGTCATCGTTCTCAGTGTCTTAAGTCATCATACCCAACACCTTAGTCATCGATCCTCCACTGTCTTAAGTCATCATACCCAACACCTCAGTCATCGTTCTCAGTGTCTTAAGTCATCATACCCAACACCTTAGTCATCGTTCTCAGTGTCTTAAGTCATCATACTCAACACCTTAGTCATCGTTCTCAGTGTCTTAAGTCATCATACCCAACACCTTAGTCATCGTTCTCAGTGTCTTAAGTCATCATACTCAACACCTTAGTTATCGTTCTCAGTGTCTTAAGTCATCTGCCCAACACCTCAGTCATCGTTCTCAGTGTGTTAAGTCATCATACCCAACACCTCAGTCATCGTTCTCAGTGTCTTAAGTCATCATACGCAACACCTCAGTCATCGTTCTCAGTGTCTTAAGTCATCATACGCAACACCTCAGTCATCGTTCTCAGTGTCTTAAGTCATCATACCCAACACCTTAGTCATCGTTCTCAGTGTCTTAAGTCATCATACCCAACACCTTAGTCATCGTTCTCAGTGTCTTAAGTCATCATACCCAACACCTTAGTCATCGTTCTCAGTGTCTTAAGTCATCATACCCAACACCTTAGTCATCGTTCTCAGTGTCTTAAGTCATCATACGCAAACTCGTAATGGTAGTTTTTTCCCCCGTAATCTAACCTGAGCTCATTTCATATCATTACACTTAGGTTTAATGGGTCGCAATTCAAATTGTTGTTCTGGCTGTGGGTGGCAGTAAAAAACGTTTGAAAACATTGTTCTAATATGTATGAGAATATATTCGTCGCTGTCACTAATATTTACGTGTATTTATCCACATATATTCTTATCACCCAGACGTACGTGATAGGTGGAGTGAAGGACAATGGTATATTATTATGTGGGGCTGGCAACAAGTCGGTCTAATGTGTATTGAGAGAAGAAGAGGCGATATTTGATGACAAGTGTCGTGAGTGTGTAGGGGGTGTGTGGGGGAGTGTTATTGTGTGGGCAGTGTTGTGGGTGAAGAATTGATGTGAGGGAGTGTTGGTGTGCGGGAGGAAGGGTAAACGGGAAAAGGCATTACTTCACTGAGAGACTGGTGGTAACTTGGCATCAGTAGATAAGCATAAAATAATAAACATAAAATCCTTTAAACAAAGAAAACACAGATAAACACCGAAGATAAGAGAAGATAAGAAAAACAAAAGTAATAAGAGTAAAATATTCAAATTTGGGTAAGATAATAAGATAAGTGACTGCTGGACAGGACCATAAGACATGGTACCTTGTGGGGGTCTAGTTAGGAGTTTATTTTTACAGCATAACATAGTGGTCCAGGTTCCAGGTCATAGTTATTTATTTTAGTTGAGTAAATTTTCTCGGGATATGAAGGATAAAAATGGTGTGTGTGTGTGTGTGTGTGTGTGTGTGTGTGTTATAATCTTAAAGCGTTCACGTATATGTAAAAGCTTGTAAACCCGGACCATTACGCTCACCATCACCATTAAAACTCACCATCACCTCTTCTCTTATATCTCACCATCATTCCTTTTAGCTATCTTATTTATCATTACTTCTTCATTCATACTTCAGTGGTGCACCAGTAACCCTTCACCAGCATCGGTCCTCTAGTGAATAGTTCCTCTAGTCACCTCACCATCATTTCACCATAATATCACCATTCTCATCGTTACCTCACTGTGGCCTTCCCAAGAACTTCACCATCTCTTTTACTATCACCATCACCTCACCATTACTTCACCATAACACCAGGGTCCGTTGCCACCCACACGATGACGTCACCATCTGCAACGAGGACAATTTTTCTACTCCATGTCCGGTGCTTCTGGCTCGTGTGAGTAACCATAGTGTAGGTGTAGACAGCGGTGGTGAGAGAAAATAGTGTAGGCCTCTCCATTGTGGGTGAGAGACACTCATAATATTTAAAGTGTTTACCATGGAAGCTGTGACCCCCCCCCTAGTTCGCCAGGCCACCGCCAGGGGGACATTAATCAACATTCCAGAAGTTGTATTTATGTTACATGTGGTATTTTTGCAGTTTTTCTTCAATAATTGATTTATTTTCGCAGTTCTTAACGTGATTTTAAACTCAAATAGCAGAGTTACCGTTTCGCTGTTGTTTATAACTGTTTGGTATTCTTTTGTATGTGTTTTGGTAAAGGTTCTTGCAAAATGTCTTCATGATTCACGACACTCATACACACGACAGTCAAACACGCACACACAAGTGTATCTTGAGTTAGTAGCCAAGATTGGCTGTAAAAGGGCCACACACAGCTTCAATACAATTGTAACTCTGCTATTGGAGTATAAATTCATACAAATCCTGAGAAAAACTACGAAAATATATGAATTATTAAAGAAAAACAACAAAACCACCTTCATAAAAGCTGACAGTAGACCCCTGGCGGTGGCCTGACGAACTACGTCTAGCACCGCCGGGACCAGTTCGAGGCTGGGCCCAGCCAGTTGCTTTTTTTTTTAATGGGAATTAGCCCACCCGGGCACAGATCAAACGACCCACAACGGGGCCTGGGGGGGGGGGGGGGCGAAAAAGGAACAGAAATAAATTTAAAATATAGAAGAAAAAGGTTATACTGTGTTAATGTACACCAGGAGGAGGGTTTCTATTTACTGGGGTTGGCGTCTCTTGGTGCCGCAGTAGGTGATTGGTGCTTTGGTAGAGTTAGTTTGTCTAACTGTCTCTGTCCGTCTGTCTCTCAGTCTCTGTCTGTCTTTGTATCTCTGTTTGTCTGTCCGTCAGTCTGTCTCTGTCTGCCAGTCTATTTTTACAATGTCTGTCACTGTCTGTCTGTGTCTGTGTTTGTCTCGTTCTGTCTCAGCCTCTCTGTCTCAGCCTCTCTGTCTTTCCACTGTGTCGGTCTCTGGCTGTCTGTTCTGTCTCTCTGTCTGTCTGTCTGTTTTTTGTTGAAAGGAGTTGTTGAGTTAGGTTGTTTTTATTGAGAGGGTTGTCGCTGAGGTTGGGTATAGAGAATTGTAAGTATTTCTGTGCGGCTTTGTCTGGGGGGGAGGGGGGGTGTTGCTGTGTTTGGAGGTTGGTTGGTATTTTATTTTATTGTATTTATTTATTATTTTATTTTATTTTTTATTTTTTTATTTATTAATTTATTTATTTATTTTTGTTTTGTTAATTATTTATTTATTTTTTGTTGGGGGGCGGGGGGGGGCGGTGGTCGGGTATGTTGATTTATAGGATAGGATTCCTTAGGGAGGATTTGTAGACAGACAGACAAACAGAGACAGTTAGAAAAACAGACAGACGGACGGACACAGACAGACAGACATTAAACAGACAGACACACAGAAACAGACAGAAACCGTCAGACAAACGGACAAACACACCGAAAGACACAGACAGAAAAGACATACAGACAGACAAACAGACGAGCGGAGACAGACAGACAGTCAGAGGCAGACAGGGAGAGACAGACAATCTTGGCTAATAACTCAAGATAAAGAAGGAATCGCCGTAAATAAGAAGGTCCGGCGCTCTTCTCAGGCTCGACCGCTGTCACCCAAACTGAAATAGACAACTGTCCCTTGACTCACCACGTAACCATAACGTATCTGATTGAGTTGTTAAGCAACAGGAACACTTTGGTAAAAGAAGAAATAATAACAACTTGTAGGAATCTCTGTCTGTCTGTTGGTCTCTGTGTCCGTTTCTTTCTGTCTGCCTGTCTGTCTGTTTGTCGCAGACACAAGCAGACAACTGACAGACAGACAGACGGAGAAATAGAGGGACAGACAGAAACAGAGACGGCGACATAGACTAACATATAGACGAAAGAGACAGACAGACAGAAAAACAGAGGCAGAAAATCAGAAAGACAGACAGAGATCGATATTGTGAGACAGACTGGCAGAAACAGTCAGACACAGAGAGACAGATAGATGGGGGATGGGGGGATTCCACACCCTTCCCAGTCGGTGGGTCCTGATACCTTCCGTTGCCAACTACCGGATGGTGCCATTCTCCACCTCCCAGGATGGGTGTGGATGGGGGATGGGGGGATTCCACACCCTTCCCAGTCGGTGGGTCCTGATACCTTACCGTACACCACCCTACACCACCATACCCCATACTACACTACCCACTACACCCCCACTACACCACCATACCCCACACTACACCACCCTACACACACACTTCCCAGTCGGTGGGTCCTGATACCTTACCGTACACCACCCTACACCACCATACCCCATACTACACCACCCACTGCACCCTCACTACACCACCATACCCCACACTACACCACCCACTACACCACCCTACACACACACTTCCCAGTCGGTGGGTCCTGATACCTTACCGTACACCACCCTACACCACCATACCCCATACTACACCACCCACTACACCCTCACTACACCACCATACCCCACACTACACCACCCACTACACCACCCTACACACACACTTCCCAGTCGGTGGGTCCTGATACCTTCTGTCGGCGCCTGACGGATTGTACCATTCTCCACTTCCTGGGAAGGATATGGATTCCCTCTCCTCATCCCCCACTCCCCATCATCCCTCTCACCCCACCCACCCCTTCATCCTCTCACCCTTCCCAGTCGGTGGTTCTTGGTACCTTCTGTTGTTGGCTCTCTGATGGTACCATTCCCCACCTCCCAGGATGGGTGAGAGGATGATGGGTGTGGGTGGGTGGTTATAGTCGGGATGTCCTACACCCCCAATACACCACCCTACACCACCCTACCCAACGTATTATTTGTGCTGTCTCAATTCTGATGTTGTTGACAAATGACCAGGAATTACAGTAATTATAAATGTTCTAATTATTATTCTCAATTATATTAATCATTTAAGTTAAAAAAACACCAAAAGAATCGAACGACCCACCGCAACGCAACGAACCCAACGACCCACCGCAACGAACCCAACGACCCAACGCAACGCAACGAACCCAACGACCCAACGCAACGCAACGAACCCACCGCAACGAACCCAACGACCCAACGCAACGAACCCAACGACCCAACGCAACGCAACGAACTCAACGACCCACCGCAACGCAACGAAACCCAATGACCCAACGCAACGCAACGAACCCAACGACCCAAACGCAACGAACCCAACGACCCACTGCAACGCAACGAACCTTAACGACCCAACGCAACGCAACGAACCCAACGACCAACGCAACGAACCCAACGACCCACCGCAACGCAACGAACCCAACGACCCACCGCAACGCAACGAACCCAACGACCCAACGCAACGACCCAACGCAACGAACCCAACGACCCAACGCAACGCAACGAACCCAACGACCCACCGCAACGCAACGAACCCAACGACCCAACGACCCACCGCAACGAACCCAACGACCCAACGCAACGAACCCAATCATTCAACGCAACGAACCCAACGACCCACCGCAACGAACCCAACGACCCAACGCAACGAACCCAACGACCCAACGCAACGAACCCAACGACCCACCGCAACGAACCCAACGACCCAACGCAACGAACCCAACGACCCAACGCAACGACCCACTACACTTTTTTTTCGTTTTTTTATTTTTTTATTTTTATTTTTTTTATTTATTTATTTTTTTTTATTTTTTTTTATTTTTTATTTTTTATTTTTTTTATATATATTTTTTATTTTTTTAGCACACCACCCACTACACCCACCCCTTCATCCTCTCACCCTTCCCAGTCAGTGGTTCTTGGTACCTTCTGTTGTTGGCTGACGGATGGTACCATTCCCCACCTCCCAGGATGGGTGAGAGGATGATGGGTGGGGGTTATAGACGGGATGTCCTACCCTACCTAACCTACACCTACCCGAGAGTTTAGTTAATAAGTGATGAACTGGCTTGGCCTTGCCTCGATCTAGGACTGGAGGAGCTAGATAGAGGTACTTACTTCGTCGTGTCACAGGCAGGGGAATTACTATCGACTTTTTGGAAGGTCTATTTATGTTACATTAGCTGTTTTTCCTGTTTTTCTTTAATAATTCATATATTTACGCAGTCAACCTCCAAAAGTAGACGTTTATTAACATAGAGATATAATGGGGCACTCCGTACAACATTCAAGCTATGTGGGCGTGTATGACTTGTCTTCTTGTGTACATGACTCTCGGGTGTGTGTGTGCGTGTATGACTGTCTTGTGCATATGACTGCCATGTATGTGTGTGTATGACTATCTTGTGTATATGACTGCCATGTATGTGTGTGTATGACTGTCTTGTGCATATGACTGCCATGTATGTGTGTGTATGACTGTCTTGTGCATATGACTGCCATGTATGTGTGTGTATGACTATCTTGTGTATATGTCTGTTGGATTCTCAAGTCTTTGTCCACTTAATTCCCTCACCTAAACCTTCTCCATTACCACACCCCTCATCCCCCACCCTCCACCCTCACCCCGCCAACCCCCATCCCCCACCCTCACTCCCCCCACCCTTACCCCCAAATGGTGAATTCATCTACTGTAAGTCACTCTTTTAAATTGGGGCATTAAAAAAACAAAAAAGCGTCAAAACAACAGAGACTCGACCGGCTCACTACCTACCATGTTGATTGCCCGCACAAGATGGACGAACAGACAGAATCTCATAAAAATAAAGTTCTTTTTTTCGCCCCCCAGGCTCCGTTGTGGGTCGTTTGACCTGTGCCCGGGTTGGCTAATTCCCGTAAAAAAACCACACACAAGAGAGAGATAGAGGAGAACACAATATCAACTTAGTAAATCATCCTTCCATTTCATTTCCAGGAACAACTTCAGTTCTCCACGAGGTTCACATTACCCGTGGACAGCCATCGTTATTGGAACATGGGGAAATTTCGTCCGGCAACTATTTTTGAAACCAAAAGAAAGAAAATTGATTTGGATGGACATAAAATGTATAAATCTGCAAAGGAATAATATTTGTTATACGATATACTCCATACAGAACAGCACATGCAGAATTGTATTGTTCTTTTTAAAAGCGGTCCATGTTTGTGTACGAAAAATGCCGCCAGCCTCTACAGCGCCGTTTATATCCTCCAAATTCGCCTAACCATCATAAAAGGTAAGCCTTTAAGATAACTAATACAACTAATTTATGTGTAGAAATGTATTGAAATCAAATTGAACTAAAAAAAAGTCGTAAATGGTCTATTTGAAGAGTGGTGAGAACAGCTTCCTCTGGGATGGTGAATGACGTCCTTTATCAGAATTAATATCGACCCAATTTTCGTAATGAGCGCAATTAATAACAGTCCATCACTACCAAAATAATTATTTCCTTAGTATAATTACTTATTAGCCGAGATTTCATATTTTAATAAGTCCAAATATGCCAGGTAACTAGTGCTAAGTACTTCCCAGGCATGTTTCATTTGTGTATCAGTTTAACCACAATTTGCTACTAATAAGATAAATTCAGTGACCTAAATTCATGTTTTATTTTTTTTATTCCCTTAGTGACTCGATGTATTACAAAAAAGAACTACTTTACGACTTGTTTGGGCCAACAGTTGGAGTGGTGATATTAATTAACTTTGCCATTCACACTGGTAGAATCAAATGTAGATATATTGGCTTTGTATGTCCATGATTTCAAAAAAAATGAATAAGTCCTTCTAAAATAAATGGAATTGATGATATTATTATCTTTTTGGCCATCCAGCGAATTTAATGATTTTAAGTTGACCGATTTTTACTAGTTAAGTTAGGTTATGTTAGATTAGTTAAGTTGGGTTAGGTTAGGTTTGGTGACATTGAAATTATGTTTTTTCAAATGCCAAGTAGAGGTGGATGACCTAAACATTCATTTTACCAAATTGATTATGAGTAGATTAAACACATTAGTTGTGTTTTTTTACAAATTCAGACCCCATAAAGTTCTAATGACAATCACTTCATGATTGATGTTTCACCCTATACACTAAAGCTACTTTATATAAGAGGAAAAAATTAGCACCAAATTGTATTGTTTAATACCAAAAGAAGTCATTGATGATAAAATTTAATAACAATATTTGAGGTATTACGACCTGGTCGTCGGGACGGAACACCGTCGTAAGTCGAGGAGAGACCGTAATACATTTTCATCTTTAAACTCCTTGTATCTTACCTAACTCACCTTGATGCTCCACTCAATTATAGCTAGATGTAATAATTGTAGAAAGTAATCACAGGTATGACTACCTTTACCGTGAATTGTTTTTATATTACATTTCTTGGATATTCAAAGATAATGAAATTATGAATATTCAATAAATGTGATATACGTACAACAGAAATATGTCAGACTTGACTAATTAACTGTGACCATAAATTAACCTAAGTGAATTTGTCCTTAATCCAACCTTTAAAATATGAAAGACAGTATACTTTATTTTATGATAGTTAAGTCAGTTTCCAGTTAGGTTAAGTTAGGTAGGTTAGGTTAACATTTTTATATAGATCATTAAAATTTTAATGGGCTTATAATTTTTGTTCTATGAATTTCTCCAAAAAAAGGGATCAAAGTTTTGGAATCACCATAACAATATACACTACAGTACATGAGCAAAAACAATAATTTTTTAGTGTGTGTTGCATATCAAACCAAAAGATCTGAGTTTCCTTTGGAATTTTTTATTTTTATTTTTTTTAACAGACAAAATTACCTCTTTCCTATATCTCTTTACTGAAGCAGAAATAATAATAATAATAATAATAATAATAATAATAATAATAATAATAATAATAATAATTTTATTGAGTGAAAGAAGAAGGGAGGCTGAGTGGAGGAAGAACGGGGAGGGAGTGGAGGAGAAAGGGGAAGGAGGGAAAGGGAAGGAAGAGGGAAAAGGAGAAAGTGGATGGGATAGAGGGTAGGGGAAAGGGGTGGGAAAGAAGGGAGGGAGAAAGGGAGGGGCAGGGAGAGGAGGGAGAAGGAGAAAGGGGATGGATAGGGGGATGGCAGAGGGAAGGGAGAAGAGGGAGAAGGAGAAAGGGGATGGATAGGGGGATGGCAGAGGGGAAGGGAGAAGAGGGAGAAGGAGAGAGGAAGGGGAGAGGAAGGGGTGGGAGAGAAGGGAGAGGGAATAAAGGGAGGGGGAGGGAGAAGGAGAAATGGAAAAGGAAAGAGAGGAGGGAGAGAGGGAAGGGAGAGGGAAAGAGGGAAAGAGGGAAGAGAGAGGGGGAGAGGGAGAGAGGGGGAAGGTAAGGTAAAGGAGAGGAAGGGTGGGGTTATGAGGAGACAT
>NW_024743756.1:0-26514 GCF_018991925.1 Homarus americanus
AAAATACTGAAGTTTTAAGAAACCTATACCACATCTTGAAGGTTTTTACCTGCGCTCACTTGATGGCGAAGCCTGAGATAAGACACGCGCAATTCTTCAATAGCCTGCTAATGCTTCATCTCTTTACTTATGTTCATATTGGAAGAAAGCTTCAGGAATTAATGATACATGGACTACAGACACAAGATTTATGTTAAATGATAACACAACAAACTTTGTTTGTTTGTTTTGTCAAACTATTGTGAAATTTTACTTTTGGGGGAAGAGAAGGAGACGATAGACTTTTCTAACTCCTGTTTCGGCGAATGTAGTCAATATATTATGACTTCACCAGCTTATGATAATTAATACGAAGTTTTAGTCGATAAATATCCTCTGCTGATTTGATTAATTCATTAGGAATGCGAAAATCAAGATTTGAGTGTACAGAATAGAGGATATGTTATTTTCTACGATGAAATAGTGAAATAATGTTCACGTTAACCACATGCAAATTAACAGCGTTTCCTTAAAAGCATTAAATGTGTGCGACAAAAGTATTATAATTACTTTGAAAAACCCTAAATATTTTCAGCTACAGGAAATGCCTTTCTAAATCCCACTATTAATTGACTGATTCACTCACTCACTCCCTGAAAGATTTCTTCACTTCGCTTTTACACAGCTGATGACCAATTCTTAATCACTCAAGACATATATTGTACTATTCAAAGATGACCTAGAATCAAGAATCTTTAGGCTGTGTTAGTGAGTGTTTGACTTAAAGGCTGCAGTGAAGAACACATAACGTAGGTGGGGCGAGGTAGCTAGAGAAATTTTCTCCAATTGCTAAATATCAGGTAAGGCGTTCATTGACCTAGCTCCGCAAAGTGAAAAAATAAAATATCATGAAAGCCTCCCAACAAGAGAAGGATTAGCACGGGTCATTGCTGGCGCTGAAAGACGGGGTGAAATCCGGATCAGTCAGTGGCGCGACACAAGATAACGGGCAAGAAGAGCAAGGACGACCGCCATCATGCCTGAGAATCTGGTATATAAGAGGTGAACAGCACACACATCCACCACACCACCTCCGGCCACCACACCGTCTTCACCCTCACGCCCACCACACCATGGCGCCCTGGACTAGCTTGGTATGTCCACCACAACCCTGACTGACTGTTGCGCTGATTCTTGCAATTACTAGCAGATGGCGATAAAAGAGATCTTAAACCTTTAATTTAAATAAATATAAACACTTACTCGCTCGTCTAGGTTATGTGACCCTGAAAGACCCCCGTCATTCTCGTCAAGCCTTTGGGTGTCTCACTCTTGTTGTTGGTAAGACAACTCCATCCAGCACATAGGTTGACGGCCACGTCTTCTTACGTTTATGTTTAAGTTAATGTCTTCTAAACGTATTCCTTCATTTTCTCCCTCCCCTCCACCCTGGCTGGATGCCCTGCCAATCCCACAACCAGTGCATTCCTCGGGATCTTCACTCTTTGCTAGATGTCACACCATTAAACAACGTGATTTTCTAACTTCCTGAATACATTTATTTAATCTCTTGAGTATAACTTTTATGAATATTTTGTTTGGGGTTGCACGTACTTTAATGCTGCTATACGATAATTTAATATTTCCATGTTCATAATAATATTTGTTTGTGGTTAGTTTCACTAGCAAGCACAGTTTTCTAACGAGTTCTCCTTACTGTTATATTACCTCTTCCTGATGCCTAAATATTTTTCGGACTCTATACCCTTACTATCTACATTTACGCTTTAATACACCTCTTTACCGAGGCTTCAAGTTGTGAACTATTTGATAAATCACAAAACTTCTCTCTAGTAGTTATACACGGGCTCTTTAGTTTTTATCTCGATGTTTCATCTCTATGTTTTCGTCGTTCACCTTGATGATTTCCAATTAGACATTAGGTTGTCCGAAGGTTTGGTTGGTTTAAATTTATTTCTTGATCTTTAAGCCTTTATATATTTGTTGTCTTCGTTCTTATAGATGCGGAACATTTTGTAATATTCAGCTTGACAGTAATCTGTATAGCTACAAGATTTTAATCTGTATAACAGTTACTTCGTCTATTGGAGCAAATATTGTTTTCTGAATTTATAATTAATTAGAACATATTCAGTGTTGGTATTTGTACGTCAATCAGTGTCTGCATCTGAATGCTGATAAATGTCATCAACAATAATTGTTTTTGCTCCTATTCGTTTCATTGCTTTAATAACAGGGGCAGATAAGACTTTTCTCATTTATAATCCTGATGCAGATTCTTATTAAAATAAGTTCAAAAACAAAGCTTTAACGAAATAAATGCCTATCGAGGTTCTAGAATTTCAATAAGTTCACCGACAGATTAAACAAAATGAAACTTCCAGGAATAGATATGGCTCACCGTGATCAGAACAGATATAAAATGCAATATTCATTATTTAGTCTCCTCTCACTTTATATATGCATTATCTTTTATGAACAGAATATGATTAATATCAATCTCCGTTGCAGGCGCTGTTGTCCGCACTAGCGGTTAGCACGCTTAGTTCGCCTCGGCCCGACGAAAGTGCTTACAAAATTCCGCATGTGGGCACTGGACGACGTTCCCAGTACTATGTTCAACACGCTGATGGAACCTTCAAGTACGGCTATGACACCGGTGAGGGAGCCTTCGAGGGTGCTCGTTCATCCAGGGTTGGTCAGGTAGATGGAAACTTCGGCTACAGGGACCCTGAAGGCAACAATATTCACCTCCAGTATGTAGCTGATGAGGGTGGATTCCAGCCCAAGGGTGCCCATCTCCCTGTCCCGCATCCTGACTTTGCTCGTGCCCACGCTGAGGCTCGTGCTCGCCCTCCATTCACCGACCCCCTTGCTGATCCAAACGCCGATGCCTCATATGGCTTCCAGTTCGCTGGAGAAGGTCAGACACGTAGCGAACAAAGTGATTCAGACGGTAATGTGCGTGGCTCTTACACTTACACTGACGAAGAAGGTCGCACACGAACCTACACTTACACAGCCGGTCGTGGCACTGGTTTTGTTGTCGAGGGTGACGATCTACCGCAGGCACCAGAAGATCCTGCGTCCACTCCAGCAGCGACCAGACTCTCCTCTTTTCCTGCAGCATTCCCTTCTTCTAGTTTGCGACCTACTTCTCCAGCATCCTCTGCCGCCTTCAGAGCATCTACAGCTTCAGGAGCTCCATCTCGTCCCTTCAGCACACCTTCAGGCACCCCAGCAGGGCCCGTGTCTTTCCAAAGAAGTACTGGAAGCTCAGATCCTTCTTATTCTTTTTCCTTCGACGCTGGTGATCACTCACGTTCTGAGTCTGCTGACGCTAACCTCAATGTTGATGGAAAATTTTCTTTCGTGGCTGACGACGGTGTCAGACGCAGTGTCACTTACGAAGCTGGAAGTGACACGGGATTCCTGGCTCGAGGCGATCACCTTCCACGAGCACCACAGTCACACTCCGGGTCTCAAACTACATCATCTGCATTTTCATCATCACAAACCCCTTACCGCAGTCCATCAGCGTCCCTACCTTCTTCCGTCTCTAGCACCCCAACTTTCTCTCGCTCACCATCTGCTCCACGTCTTCCCGGCTTCACAAGCTCACAAACTCAGTACAGCTCCCCGTCCTCACGTCCCTCAGCACGCCCATACACAGGTCAGTTCGAACCTGCCAATACTCGCAGCCAACAGTCACCTGACGGAAGTTATTCATTTGCTTACGAAACGTCCAGTCACTCACGAGCAGAATCAGGTGACAGAGACAACAACGTGGTGGGAAACTTCGACTTTGTTGCTGATGATGGACAGCGACGAGCTATTGAATATGAAGCTGGGTCCCGTACAGGATTTATTGCTAAGGGTGATCACATTCCTGTAGGACCCGCGGTTCCAGGAGCACCCTCCGGTCAACCAACAGGTAGAATCGTCCCTGTTCAAGAGGTCCCCTTCGTCGACCCTCTCGCTGATTCCAACGCTGATGCCTCCTATAACTTCGTCTTTGACTCGGAGCAATATTCACGCTCAGAGAGCGCAGACGCCGACGGCAATGTCCGTGGCACTTACACAGTGGTAGACGATGACGGCACTCGACGCACTCACCGATTCCGGGCAGGTGAGGGCATCGGCTTTGAAACTGAGGAAGTGTCAACTTCACGTGGTCCTCCTCCATCTCGCTCTCCATCATCTGCCACCTTCCGCAGCCCAGCGGCCCCCGGCACAGCGGTGTCATCTTCTACTTCCTTCACTGCACAACCTCAAGGCAGTTTCCCGTCTCCCTCCACTAGAACTGCCTCAACAAGGTCCTCATCATCTTCCTTCTCGCCATCGGCAACAGGCACCAGGCCGGACGCCTCTAACTTCCAGCTTCGCCAGTACGATGCCTCAGAGAACCGTGGTAAATATGGTTATGTACTGACATTTGACAATTAACTAAAACAATACAAAAGGCTTACCGCTGCTTCTTCTGATTTAAGAAGAAATTTGTGAAAACATCTCACACTTAAAACAAGTTAATTACAAACTGTTATCTGCCAATGCCTATAAAGTTATATCTGTACATATATATATTTACGAATGAACAAGTTGCATTACAAAAAATACAAAAAAATATGGACTACGAGGTATAATGTCATACTTCATGTAACAGTTGTTGTCCCTTTAATCGCGCAGTAAAAATCTATAATAAAAAATAAATGTTTATATGTGCATTACTGTCCCCCAAAAATTATGAATTATCAGAGGCAGTAAACATGCCTGTTTGAGGTCCTGTCAGGGTAGACCAGCTTAGGACCATGGCAGTAAGTGTGGATATGAGTCTCCCCTTTTATCTTCTAAATACCACATTATGTCTAAGAATTAAAATATAATAAAGTGGTAAACACCTTATACATTTTTACTCTATCCTTTACTTATAAAAATAACTAATTTACTTCGTATTTGAGGAGTCTGAGAACAAAGGCAGTCATATTACTTGAATTTGTATATTTACAGCAAACAGCTCAAACAATTTCTTTATCTCACTGTAAGGCGAAGGCTGCTTGGATAAACTTTATTTTATCTACTTTATAATCTTTGTAATCTTGCATAAATCCAGCCCACTTATGCAGACTGTGATACCAATAATGATAAAAGATTAGCGTGCATCACACTCCTGTCACTTAACCCCGTCTCGTCCTGCGTTGTTCTCAGTTAACAAGTCATCGTGGTATATGATAACTGTTAACCCTCCAGTGCGATGACCTGTTTCCTAGAATATATGATATTGCGCTAAGGCATTATTGTCATCGTAGTCAAGAGGTTAAGTTATCGTTCTCAAAGCGTTAAGTCATCTAACTGATGCGATTAAAATATCATACTGGAGATGTTACTTATCGCACTGAAGGGATAAAGTCATTGCGGTCACGGTGTTAAGTCATCATACTACAGGAGATAGGTCATCATACTGAAGAGGTTAAGACTTTGTACTACAGGAGATAGGTCATCATACTGAAGAGGTTAAGTCATCATACTACAGGAGATAGGTCATCATGCTGAAGAGGTTAAGTCTTCGTACTACAGGAGATTGGTCATCATATTGAAGAGATAGGATATCATAACAAGGATGTTAAGTCATCGTACTACAGGGGTTAAGCCATCCTACAGATGGGGTTAAGTGCTTGTATTCAAGAAGTTAATACATCTTACTGATTGTTAAATTCATAATACCAAAGGGGTTAAGCTCTCATAATGAAGGAGTTAATAATAGTAATGAAAGGGTTATATTATCATATTGAATGGGACTAAGTTATCGTTTTCAAGGGGTTAAGAGATTTTCTAAAATGGAAAAGTCATCGTACTGAAGGGGTTCGTTCACCTGAAACTACAGTAGTTTATTGTATTAAACCCACAAGACAAACTGGGACAACATCAAGGCTTAGAGAGGAGAAGGTGAGAACACTGAAAATGTGAGGCAGGTGATGGTAATAAAGAGGAGAGAGAGACAATAATGTTGGTGATGACGAGGAGACAGAAATAATAATGGTGATGGTGATGAAGAGGAGAGAGAGAGACAATAATGATGGTGATGACGAGGAGACATAAACAATAATGATGGTGATGACGAGGAGACAGAAACAATAATGATGGTGATGACGAGGAGACAGAAACAATTATGATGGCGATGACGAGGAGACATAAACAATTATGATGGCGATGACGAGGAGACAGAAATAATAATGGTGATGGTGATGAAGAGGAGAAAGAGAGACAATAATGATGGTGATGACGAGGAGACATAAACAATAATGATGGTGATGACGAGGAGACATAAACAATAATGATGGTGATGACGAGGAGACATAAACAATAATGATGGTGATGACGAGGAGACAGAAACAATAATAATGGTGATGACGAGGAGACAGAAACAATAATGATGTTGATGCCGAGGAGACAGAAACAATAATGATGGTGATGACGAGGATAATGATGGTGTGGATGAAAATAATGATGTTATTTATGACGATAATGATAGTGATGATGAGAATAAAGATGGAGATGATGACGACAATGATGTTGATGACGAGGATAATGATGATGATGAAGATAATTAGGGTGGCTATGATGATGATGATGATAATGATGATGATGTTGATGATGAAAAGGAAGATAATGATAGTGATGATGGGTACGATGATGGTGACGATGAGGATATAGGTGATGAGGATGAAGATAATGATTAAAAGGATGAGGATAATGATAGTAATGAGGATAATGAAGGAGATGGTGATGATGATGATGAAGAAGATGATGATGATGATGAAAAGGAGGATAATGAAATTGATGAGGATAATGATGGTGGATAATAATGGTGATGATGAGGATAATAATGTTGATGATGGAGATATTGATGTTGATGATAAGGATAATGATATATATTTATAAGGAAAATTATCACCAATACGAAAACTTACACCTTTCTTCTTTCAACCAGATATTTCGAAGAATTCTCTGTCCAACGTCAGTGCTAAAGAAATTAACTCATATAAGACCAATTAAGGCTGATAAAATAAACAACAAATATTATTAGGATTTAATACACACTATTTTTACATAAAATAATTGAGAAAAATGAAGGATTGATATACAAAATTCAAAGGATAGAGATTTAAACCATATACTACAATTATAACACTAACACTTTAATGAGGATAATTAGACAAGAAAATATTAACATAATTACCAAAAATATCAAGAAAATTGTACTAACGACTGTTTAACCATAGATCAAACCACAAAGGCCCACTTACGCATGGCAAAGGGAGAACTGTTGTTTAGGATGGGTTTACCATTAGAAGTATAAAGGGACTGCAGGATTACAAAGCTCGTCCTGGAAGATATAGATGATAGTACTTTTAAATCCTGAATGGTGAAGGCATGGCTACTAGGTGGACCCAATATATCTAGTGTGACAGTGAGGACATGTATAACAGTACACAACCTACCCTAACCTATCCTAACCTAACCTATCTGTAAGGGCGGAAACGATCTTCCTGCTCGTTACCGCTGCTTGCTCTCTCGAAGGCTGGTGCGACCAATACATGGGGGGGTTGGACAGAGGTGAGAACGGCAGCGGCTACCTTTTGTTTTTGTTATTTAGGTTAAGGTGGGGAAAGGATGGAAGGCATGCTGGGGCTCAAGGCACAGCCAGACATGAGGGATGGAGAAGTCACAACATATAGTCGTGGGGGAAAAGGTTGGAAAAGAAGTTTAATGAGTTAAACAGAGGGGGACGACACCCCTTGTTTTACATATGACAGAGTTTGTTGGCTAACTAAGCTAACCTAGGATTTAGAATGAGGTTGCACAATGGTTATTTTCGTAGACAATGACTAGATTGATTTTACAATTACAAGTTTATTAACATCTTATACTGTATTACGTTATGGACTCACTTGATTGTGACATGTTAAATGTGAATTCATATCATCTAAGTTTTAATCTAAGGTGGATCACTGTGGCGGACATAGATGGATCGCGGATTGGGTTGTTGTAGTGCGGGCAGACTCCGGGGCCACCAGGCGTGGGGTCTCCCTCCGTTGATGTCTTCCCCGCGTAGGTGGTCTGGGCTGTGAGGGTCGTCCAGGAGCTTGTCCCAAACCTTCTTCCCTTGGCGATGGAACCTGAAGTTGAGGGCTTCTGTTTTGTTTCTTAGGTGGATAGTTTCCATTGTCTCCTGGTAGGGTGGCGCTTGGCCACTGGCTGACCTCAAACACTTGTTTTGGAAGCTCTGTAGTTGTTGTAGTCTAGTCTTCCCGAGTGTGACGAGTGGTATAGATGGGTACTCCAACACAGGCCTCACCAGCGCCTTGTACAGGTGAACTTGTATCTTCTCAGGCATTAGTCTGTCCTTCACGTGGGGAATGATGCCTGTCCGAGAAATGATGAAGCCGAGCAACCTGCCTTGTTTAGAGTACTCAATCTCTACGTCGTCGATCGTCATTGGGGCCGGCTTGAATTTGGCTATGGGTATGACCTCAAATTTCGTTTTGTTAGTTTTTATTTTCCATTTATTTTCATACTCCGAGATCTCCTCTATTGCCCGAGCAGTGAGTCGCGCCAACCTTGCTGTGGACCTTCCTGGACAGGTGACGATCTGTGTTACATCGTCGGCATACATGAAGTACTCGATGCCGACGATTGAGGGTGGCAGGTCAGCCGTGTAGAGTATGTAAAGGGTTGGTGAGAGACAAGAGCCCTGAGGCACGCCGCTCGATAGTGAGAATTCTTCTCCAAAGTGTTCTTGCATCTTGATTTTGGCTCTGCGGTCCATAATGAAGTTGCACAGCAGGCGCGTCATATTTTCGGGTAGCCCCAGTTGTATGATCTTATACTGCAGCCCCGCGTGCCAAACTTTGTCAAACGCCTTGCTGACGTCCCTCAGTACTACAGTATATTGCACTGCAGGCGGCCAGTCATGGCAGTGGCGATCTGCTCGTAGGCCTGAGCTATGGCGGTGGATGTGCCTTTGTACTGGCGGAAGCCGAACTGGCGGGGATTATGCACGTCTTCGTCCTACAGATACATCCGCAATCGCTTGTTGACTATTTTTTCGAGGGTTTTGGCAGGTATCTCTAGCAGCGATATTGGTCGAAAGTTTTCGACTTTGCTTGGAGGCTTCCCTGCTTTTGGTATGAGGCGAATAACGGCGATTTTGAACATCTTAGGGAAGTATCCAGAGACGAGGCAGGCGTTGCATATATGAGCAAGCCTCTCTATCATGTTGTCGGGGAGTTGGGCCAGGATCTTCTTGTTAATGTGACTTTGACCAGGTGATTTGTTTTTAAACCCTTTTATGACGGCTGACACATCTGCAGGAACTATGCGCTCCGTCAGGTAGCTTCCGTCCACCAGTCTAGTGAAGTCAGTCCGTGGGAGCGGCTGGAGCAGGTGCTGATGGTCCTGCAACTGACCTAAAATGTCCTCCTCAAACTCCCTGTCGAAGCCCTAGCTACCCCACTGCTCGTCAAATTCTGGCTGTGATCTCATCATAGGTCCTGGACTCGTGGGCCGTTTTCCCAGACCTTCACCTATCAACTGTCAATTCTCTGGACATCAACTACTACAGCTGCCGCCACGACCGCCAGGTCCTCTCCACCGTCTGTGCCCCGGTGTTTCGTCTGCTGTATCAAGACATCGGCTGCTGTCGCTCGAGTGAGGAGTTGAACGGACGCTTCCTCCCCCCCCCCCTCCAAGAGCGGATCACTGTGTTCCAGAACCTTCCCCAGGGCCACTGCCGAAAGAAATATCTGTTCATTGTTTGATTCTATTGTTTGATTCCTTTAATTGCTGACTCCCATTAATTGTTTGCTTCCTTTAATTGTTTGCTTCCCTTAATTGTTTGACTCCATTAACTGTTTACTGCATTAATTCTTTGACTCCCGTAATTGTTACTTGATGTTTATTGAGTGGTGTCAGAGTCTTGTGTTATATTTTTATAGTAAAGAGATCACAAACGGTTGTTTGTTATTCCTCGACAACCATGGTCCTTGACTTTCCTTTATTAAGATCCTCATTAGTCTGGTAAGGGATTTCCATCCCTAAGTCCCAGGCCTTTACACTATACTAACCTAACCTATCCTAACATAATCAAATTCATATATATTATTGGTATTTTATAATAGTCAGTGCTTCTTATATGAAACAAAGCATATTTACCATTAGATTATAACACTAAAACCGAAAAGTTATTACTATTTAACAAAAACGTGAAGTACATTGACGTCTTAATCACGCAACTATACCTATACACAATGCATATTGCTCATTTTGTGTGGCATTTCAAATAAATTAGAATAAATGATAAACTAGGAAGATCCTTTGTCGCCTGGGTAAAATAATGAAGTTTTAAGAAACCTATATCACATCTTGAAGTTTTTTACCTACGCTCACTTGATGGCGAAGCCTGAGATAAGACACGCGCTATTCTACAATAGCCGGCTAATGCTTCATCTCTTTACTTATGTTCATATTGGAAGAAAGCTTCAGGAATTAATGATACATGGACTACAGACACAAGATTTATGTTAAATGATAACACAACAAACTTTGTTTGTTTGTTTTTTCAAACTATTGTGAAATTTTACTTTTGGGGGGAAGAGAAGGAGACGATAGACTTTTCTAACTCCTGTTTCGGCGAATGTAGTCAATATATTATGACTTCACCAGCTTATGATAATTAATACGAAGTTTTAGTCGATAAATATCCTCTGCTGATTTGATTAATTCATTAGGAATGCGAAAATCAAGATTTGAGTGTACAGAATAGAGGATATGTTATTTTCTACGATGAAATAGTAAAATGATGTTCACGTTAACCACATGCAAATTAACAACGTTTCCTTAAAAGCATTAAATGTGTACGACAAAAGTATTATAATTACTTTGAAAAACCCTAAATATTTTCAGCTACAGGAAATGCCTTTCTAAATCCCACTATTAATTGACTGATTCACTCACTCACTCCCTGAAAGATTTCTTCACTTCGCTTTTACACAGCTGATGACCAATTCATAATCACTCAAGACATATATTGTACTATTCAAAGATGACCTAGAATCAAGAATCTTTAGGCTGTGTTAGTGAGTGTTTGACTTAAAAGCTGCAGTGAAGAACACATAACGTAGGTGGGGCGAGGTAGCTAGAGAAATTTTCTCCAATTGCCAAATATCAGGTAAGGCGTTCATTGACCTAGCTCCGCAAAGTGAAAAAATAAAATATCATGAAAGCCTCCCAACAAGAGAAGGATTAGCACGGGTCATTGCTGGCGCTGAAAGACGGGGTGAAATCCGGATCAGTCAGTGGCGCGACACAAGATAACGGGCAAGAAGAGCAAGGACGACCGCCATCATGCCTGAGAATCTGGTATATAAGAGGTGAACAGCACACACATCCACCACACCACCTCCGGCCACCACACCGTCTTCACCCTCACGCCCACCACACCATGGCGCCCTGGACTAGCTTGGTATGTCCACCACAACCCTGACTGACTGTTGCGCTGATTCTTGCAATTACTAGCAGATGGCGATAAAAGAGATCTTAAACCTTTAATTTAAATAAATATAAACACTTACTCGCTCGTCTAGGTTATGTGACCCTGAAAGACCCCCGTCATTCTCGTCAAGCCTTTGGGTGTCTCACTCTTGTTGTTGGTAAGACAACTCCATCCAGCACATAGGTTGACGGCCACGTCTTCTTACGTTTATGTTTAAGTTAATGTCTTCTAAACGTATTCCTTCATTTTCTCCCTCCCCTCCACCATGGCTGGATGCCCTGCCAATCCCACAACCAGTGCATTCCTCGGGATCTTCACTCTTTGCTAGATGTCACACCATTAAACAACGTGATTTTCTAACTTCCTGAATACATTTATTTAATCTCTTGAGTATAACTTTTATGAATATTTTGTTTGGGGTTGCACGTACTTTAATGCTGCTATACGATAATTTAATATTTCCATGTTCATAATAATATTTGTTTGTGGTTAGTTTCACTAGCAAGCACAGTTTTCTAACGAGTTCTCCTTACTGTTATATTACCTCTTCCTGATGCCTAAATATTTTTCGGACTCTATACCCTTACTATCTACATTTACGCTTTAATACACCTCTTTACCGAGGCTTCAAGTTGTGAACTATTTGATAAATCACAAAACTTCTCTCTAGTAGTTATACACGGGCTCTTTAGTTTTTATCTCGATGTTTCATCTCTATGTTTTCGTCGTTGACCTTGATGATTTCCAATTAGACATTAGGTTGTCCGAAGGTTTGGTTGGTTTAAATTTATTTCTTGATCTTTAAGCCTTTATATAGTTGTTGTCTTCGTTCTTATAGATGCAGAACATTTTGTAATATTCAGCTTGACAGTAATCTGTATAGCTACAAGATTTTAATCTGTATAACAGTTACTTCGTCTATTGGAGCAAATATTGTTTTCTGAATTTATAATTAATTAGAACATATTCAGTGTTGGTATTTGTACGTCAATCAGTGTCTGCATCTGAATGCTGATAAAATGTCATCAACAATAATTGTTTTTGCTCTTATTCGTTTCATTGCTTTAATAACAGGGGCAGATAAGACTTTTCTCATTTATAATCCTGATGCAGATTCTTATTAAAATAAGTTCAAAACAAAGCTTTAACGAAATAAATGCCTATCGAGGTTCTAGAATTTCAATAAGTTCACCGACAGATTAAACAAAATGAAACTTCCAGGAATAGATATGGCTCACCGTGATCACAACAGATATAAAATGCAATATTCATTATTTAGTCTCCTCTCACTTTATATATGCATTATCTTTTATGAACAGAATATGATTAATATCAATCTCCGTTGCAGGCGCTGTTGTCCGCACTAGCGGTTAGCACGCTTAGTTCGCCTCGGCCCGACGAAAGTGCTTACAAAATTCCGCATGTGGGCACTGGACGACGTTCCCAGTACTATGTTCAACACGCGGATGGAACCTTCAAGTACGGCTATGACACAGGTGAGGGAGCCTTCGAGGGTGCTCGTTCATCCAGGGTTGGTCAGGTAGATGGAAACTTCGGCTACAGGGACCCTGAAGGCAACAATATTCACCTCCAGTATGTAGCTGATGAGGGTGGATTCCAGCCCAAGGGTGCCCATCTCCCTGTCCCGCATCCTGACTTTGCTCTTGCCCACGCTGAGGCTCGTGCTCGCCCTTCATTCACCGACCCCCTTGCTGATCCAAACGCCGATGCCTCATATGGCTTCCAGTTCGCTGGAGAAGGTCAGACACGTAGCGAACAAAGTGATTCAGACGGTAATGTGCGTGGCTCTTACACTTACACTGACGAAGAAGGTCGCACACGAACCTACACTTACACAGCCGGTCGTGGCACTGGTTTTGTTGTCGAGGGTGACGATCTACCGCAGGCACCAGAAGATCCTGCGTCCACTCCAGCAGCGACCAGACTCTCCTCTTTTCCTGCAGCATTCCCTTCTTCTAGTTTGCGACCTACTTCTCCAGCATCCTCTGCCTCCTTCAGAGCATCTACAGCTTCAGGAGCTCCATCTCGTCCCTTCAGCACACCTTCAGGCACCCCAGCTGGGCCCGTGTCTTTCCAAAGAAGTACTGGAAGCTCAGATCCTTCTTATTCTTTTTCCTTCGACGCTGGTGATCACTCACGTTCTGAGTCTGCTGACGCTAACCTCAATGTTGATGGAAAATTTTCTTTCGTGGCTGACGACGGTGTCAGACGCAGTGTCACTTACGAAGCTGGAAGTGACACGGGATTCCTGGCTCGAGGCGATCACCTTCCACGAGCACCACAGTCACACTCCGGGTCTCAAACTACATCATCTGCATTTTCATCATCACAAACCCCTTACCGCAGTCCATCAGCGTCCCTACCTTCTTCCGTCTCTAGCACCCCAACTTTCTCTCGCTCACCATCTGCTCCACGTCTTCCCGGCTTCACAAGCTCACAAACTCAGTACAGCTCCCCGTCCTCACGTCCCTCAGCACGCCCATACACAGGTCAGTTCGAACCTGCCAATACTCGCAGCCAACAGTCACCTGACGGAAGTTATTCATTTGCTTACGAAACGTCCAGTCACTCACGAGCAGAATCAGGTGACAGAGACAACAACGTGGTGGGAAACTTCGACTTTGTTGCTGATGATGGACAGCGACGAGCTATTGAATATGAAGCTGGGTCCCGTACAGGATTTATTGCTAAGGGTGATCACATTCCTGTAGGACCCGCGGTTCCAGGAGCACCCTCCGGTCAACCAACAGGTAGAATCGTCCCTGTTCAAGAGGTCCCCTTCGTCGACCCTCTCGCTGACTCCAACGCTGATGCCTCCTATAACTTCGCCTTTGACTCGGAGCAATATTCACGCTCAGAGAGCGCAGACGCCGACGGCAATGTCCGTGGCACTTACACAGTGGTAGACGATGACGGCACTCGACGCACTCACCGATTCCGGGCAGGTGAGGGCATCGGCTTTGAAACTGAGGAAGTGTCAACTTCACGTGGTCCTCCTCCATCTCGCTCTCCATCATCTGCCACCTTCCGCAGCCCAGCGGCCCCCGGCACAGCGGTGTCATCTTCTACTTCCTTCACTGCACAACCTCAAGGCAGTTTCCCGTCTCCCTCCACTAGAACTGCCTCAACAAGGTCCTCATCATCTTCCTTCTCGCCATCGGCAACAGGCACCAGGCCGGACGCCTCTAACTTCCAGCTTCGCCAGTACGATGCCTCAGAGAACCGTGGTAAATATGGTTATGTACTGACATTTGACAATTAACTAAAACAATACAAAAGGCTTACCGCTGCTTCTTCTGATTTAAGAAGAAATTTGTGAAAACATCTCACACTTAAAACAAGTTAATTACAAACTGTTATCTGCCAATGCCTATAAAGTTATATCTGTACATATATATATTTACGAATGAACAAGTTGCATTACAAAAAATACAAAAAAATATGGACTACGAGGTATAATGTCATACTTCATGTAACATTTGTTGTCCCTTTAATCGCGCAGTAAAAATCTATAAAAATAAATGTTTATATGTGCATTACTGTCCCCCAAAAATTATGAATTATCAGAGGCAGTAAACATGCCTGTTTGAGGTCCTGTCAGGGTAGACCAGCTTAGGACCATGGCAGTAAGTGTGGATATGAGTCTCCCCTTTTATCTTCTAAATGCCACATTATGTCTAAGAATTAAAATATAATAAAGAGGTAAACACCTTATACATTTTTACTCTATCCTTTACTTATAAAAAAAACTAATTTACTTCGTATTTGAGGAGTCTGAGAACAAAGGCAGTCATATTACTTGAATTTGTATATTTACAGCAAACAGCTCAAACAATTTCTTTATCTCACTGTAAGGCGAAGGCTGCTTGAATAAACTTTATTTTATCTACTTTATAATCTTTGTAATCTTGCATAAATCCAGCCCACTTATGCAGACTGTGATACCAATAATGATAAAAGATTAGCGTGCATCACACTCCTGTCACTTAACCCCGTCTCGTCGTGCGTTGTTCTCAGTTAACAAGTCATCGTGGTATATGATAACTGTTAACCCTCCAGTGCGATGACCTGTTTCCTAGAATATATGATATTGCGCTAAGGCATTATTGTCATCGTAGTCAAGAGGTTAAGTTATCGTTCTCAAAGCGTTAAGTCATCTAACTGATGCGATTAAAATATCATACTGGAGATGTTACTTATCGCACTGAAGGGATAAAGTCATTGCGGTCACGGCGTTAAGTCATCATACTACAGGAGATAGGTCATCATACTGAAGAGGTTAAGTCTTCGTACGACAGGAGATAGGTCATCATACTGAAGAGGTTAAGTCTTCGTACTACAGGAGATAGGTCATCATGCTGAAGAGGTTAAGTCATCATACTACAGGAGATAGGTCATCATACTGAAGAGGTTAAGTCATCATACTACAGGAGATATGTCATCATACTGAAGAGGTTAAGTCTTCGTACTACAGGAGATAGGTCATCATACTGAAGAGGTTAAGTCATCATACTACAGGAGATAGGTCATCATACTGAAGAGGTTAAGTCTTCGTACTACAGGAGATAGGTCATCATACTGAAGAGGTTAAGTCTTCGTTACTACAGGAGATAGGTCATCATACTGAAGAGGTTAAGTCATCATACTACAGGAGATAGGTCATCATACCGAAGAGGTTAAGTCTTAGTACTACAGGAGATAGGTCATCATACTGAAGAGGTTAAGTCATCATACTACAGGAGATAGGTCATCATACTGAAGAGGTTAAGTCTTCGTACTACAGGAGATAGGTCATCATCCTGAAGAGGTTAAGTCTTCGTACTACAGGAGATAGGTCATCATACTGAAGAGGTTAAGTCATCATACTACAGGAGATAGGTCATCATACCGAAGAGATTAAGTCTTAGTACTACAGGAGATAGGTCATCATACCGAAGAGGTTAAGTCTTCGTACTACAGGAGATAGGTCATCATACTGAAGAGGTTAAGTCTTCATACTACAGGAGATAGGTCATCATACTGAAGAGGTTAAGTCTTCGTACTACAGGAGATAGGTCATCATCCTGAAGAGGTTAAGTCTTCGTACTACAGGAGATAGGTCATCATACTGAAGAGGTTAAGTCATCATACTACAGGAGATAGGTCATCATACCGAAGAGATTAAGTCTTAGTACTACAGGAGATAGGTCATCATACCGAAGAGGTTAAGTCTTCGTACTACCGGAGATAGGTCATCATACTGAAGAGGTTAAGTCTTCATACTACAGGAGATAGGTCATCATACTGAAGAGGTTAAGTCTTCGTACTACAGGAGATAGGTCATCATACTGAAGAGGTTAAGTCATCATACTACAGGAGATAGGTCATCATACTGAAGAGGTTAAGACTTTGTACTACAGGAGATAGGTCATCATGCTGAAGAGGTTAAGTCTTCGTACTACAGGAGATAGGTCATCATACTGAAGAGGTTAAGACTTTGTACTACAGGAGATAGGTCATCATGCTGAAGAGGTTAAGTCTTCGTACTACAGGAGATAGGTCATCATACTGAAGAGGTTAAGTCATCATACTACAGGAGATAGGTCATCATACTGAAGAGGTTAAGACTTTGTACTACAGGAGATAGGTCATCATGCTGAATAGGTTAAGTCTTCGTACTACAAGAGATAGGTCATCATACTGAAGAGGTTAAGTCATCATACTACTGGAGATAAGTCGTCATACTGAAGAGGTTAAGACTTTGTACTACAGGAAATAGGTCATCATACTGAAGAGGTTAAGTCATCATACTACAGGAGATAGGTCATCATACTGAAGAGGTTAAGTCTTCGTACTACAGGAGATAGGTCATCATACTGAAGAGGTTAAGTCTTCGTACTACAGGAGATAGGTCATCATACTGAAGAGGTTAAGTCATCATACTACAGGAGATAGGTCATCATACCGAAGAGATTAAGTCTTAGTACTACAGGAGATAGGTCATCATACCGAAGAGGTTAAGTCTTCGTACTACAGGAGATAGGTCATCATACTGAAGAGGTTAAGTCTTCATACTACAGGAGATAGGTCATCATACTGAAGAGGTTAAGTCTTCGTACTACAGGAGATAGGTCATCATACTGAAGAGGTTAAGTCATCATACTACAGGAGATAGGTCATCATACTGAAGAGGTTAAGACTTTGTACTACAGGAGATAGGTCATCATGCTGAAGAGGTTAAGTCTTCGTACTACAGGAGATAGGTCATCATACTGAAGAGGTTAAGACTTTGTACTACAGGAGATAGGTCATCATGCTGAAGAGGTTAAGTCTTCGTACTACAGGAGATAGGTCATCATACTGAAGAGGTTAAGTCATCATACTACAGGAGATAGGTCATCATACTGAAGAGGTTAAGACTTTGTACTACAGGAGATAGGTCATCATGCTGAAGAGGTTAAGTCTTCGTACTACAAGAGATAGGTCATCATACTGAAGAGGTTAAGTCATCATACTACAGGAGATAAGTCGTCATACTGAAGAGGTTAAGACTTTGTACTACAGGAGATAGGTCATCATACTGAAGAGGTTAAGTCATCATACTACAGGAGATAGGTCATCATACTGAAGAGGTTAAGACTTTGTACTACAGGAGATAGGTCATCATGCTGAAGAGGTTAAGTTTTCGTACTACAGGAGATAGGTCATCATACTGAAGAGGTTAAGACTTCGTACTACAGGAGATTGGTCATCATACTGAAGAGATAGGATATCATACCAAGGATGTTAAGTCATCGTACTACAGGGATTAAGCCATCCTACAGATGGGGTTAAGTGCTTGTATTCAAGAAGTTAATACATCTTACTGATTGGTAAATTCATAATACCAAAGGGGTTAAGCTCTCATAATGAAGGAGTTAAATAATAGTAATGAAAGGGTTATATTATCATATTGAATGGGGCTAAGTTATCGTTTTCAAGGGGTTAAGAGATTTTCTAAAATGGAAAAGTCATCGTACTGAAGGGGTTCGTTTACCTGAAACTACAGTAGTTTATTGTATTAAACCCACAAGACAAACTGGGACAACATCAAGGCCTAGAGAGGAGAAGGTGAGAACACTGAAAATGTGAGGCAGGTGATGGTAATGAAGAGGAGAGAGAGACAATAATGATGGTGATGACGAGGAGACAGAAATAATAATGGTGATGGTGATGAAGAGGAGAGAGAGACAATAATGATGGTGATGACGAGGAGACAGAAACATAATGATGGTGATGACGAGGAGACAGAAACAATAATGATGGTGATGACGAGGAGACATAAACAATAATGATGGTGATGACGAGGAGACATAAACAATAATGATGGTGATGACGAGGAGACAGAAACAATAATGATGGTAATGACGAGGATAATAATGGTGTGGATGAAAATAATGATGTTAATTATGACGATAATGATAGTGATGATGAGAATAAAGATGGAGATGATGACGACAATGATGTTGATGACGAGGATAATGATGATGATGAAGATAATTAGGGTGGCTATGATGATGATGATGATGATAATGATGATGATGTTGATGATGAAAAGGAAGATAATGATAGTAATGATGGGTACGATGATGGTGACGATGAGGATATAGGTGATGAGGATGAAGATAATGATTAAAAGGATGAGGATAATGATAGTAATGAGGATAATGAAGGAGATGGTGATGATGATAATGAAGATGATGATGATGATGATGAAAAGGAGGATAATGAAATTGATGAGGATAATGATGGTGGATAATAATGGTGATGATGAGGATAATAATGTTGATGATGGAGATATTGATGTTGATGATAAGGATAATGATATATATTTATAAGGAAAATTATCACCAATACGAAAACTTATACCTTTCTTCTTTCAACCAGATATTTCGAAGAATTCTCTGTCCAACGTCAGTGCTAAAGAAATTAACTCATATAAGACCAATTAAGGCTGATAAAATAAACAACAAATATTATTAGGATTTAATACACACTATTATAACACTAACACTTTAATGAGGATAATTAGACAAGAAAATAATAACATAATTACCAAAAATATCAAGAAAATTGTACTAACGACTGTTTAACCATAGATCAAACCACAAAGGCCCACTTACGCATGGCAAAGGGAGAACTGTTGTTTAGGATGGGTTTACCATTAGAAGTATAAAGGGACTGCAGGATTACAAGGCTCGTCCTGGAAGATATAGATGATAGTACTTTTAAATCCTGAATGGTGAAGGCATGGCTACTAGGTGGATGTTGTGTTCGTAATGAAACACCTTTACGGTCACAAATCTTGTGTTGTGACAACTTTATAGTGCAGCCAATATATCTAGTGTTACAGTGAGGACATGTATAACAGTGCACAACGTAACCTAACCTATCTGTAAGGGCGGAAACGATCTTCCTGCTCGTTACCGCTGCTTGCTCTCTCGAAGGCTGGTGCGACCAACACATAGGGGGGTTGGACAGAGGTGAGAACGGCAGCGGCTACCTTTTTTTTTTTTAAGGTGGGGAAAGGATGGAAGGCATGCTGGGAAGGCACAGCCAGACATGAGGGATGGAGATCACAACATATAGTCGTGGGGGAAAGGTTGGAAAAGAAGTTTAATGAGTTAAACAGAAAGGGACGACACCCCTTGTTTTACATATGACAGAGTTTGTTGGCTAACTAAGCTAACCTAGGATTTAGAATGAGGTTGCACAATGGTTATTTTAGTAGACAATGACTAGATTGATTTTACAATTACAAGTTTATTAACATCTTATACTGTATTACGTTATGGACTCACTTGATTGTGACTTGTTAAATGTGAATTTATATCATCTAAGTTTTAATCTAAGGTCGATCACTGTGGCGGACATAGATGGATCGCGGGTTGGGTTGTTGTAGTGCGGGCAGACTCCGGGGCCACCAGGCGTGGGGTCTACCTCCGTTGATGTCTTCCCCGCGTAGGTGGTCTGGGCTGTGAGGGTCGTCCAGGACCCTGTCCCAAACCTTCTTCCCTAGGCGATGGAACCTGAAGTTGAGGGCCTCTGTTTTATTTCTTAGGTGGATAGTTTCCATTGTCTCCTGGTAGGGTGGCGCTTGGCCACTGGCTGACCTCAAACACTTGTTTTGGAAACTCTGTAGTTGTTGTAGTCTAGTCTTCCCGAGTGTGACGAGTGGTATAGATGGGTACTCCAACACAGGCCTCACAAGCGCCTTGTACAGGTGAACTTGTATCTTCTCAGGCATCAATTTAAAACGTTTTAATTTGGCTGTGGCGCCTTTGGCTTTATTTAGTCTGTCCTTCATGTGGGGAATGATGCCTGTCCGAGAAATGATGAAGCCGAGCAACCTGCCTTGTTTAGAGTACTCAATCTCTTCGTCGTCGATTATCATTGGGGTCGGCTTGAATTTGGCTATGGGTATGACCTCAAATTTCGTTTTGTTTGTTTTTATTTTCCATTTATTTTCATAATCCGAGATCTCCTCTATTGCCCGAGCAGTGAGTCGCGCCATCCTTGCTGTGGACCTTCCTGGGCAGGTGACGATCTGTGTTACATCGTCGGCATACATGAAGTACTCGCTGCCGACGATTGGGGGTGGCAGGTCAGCCGTGTAGAGTGTGTAAAGGGTTGGTGAGAGACAAGAGCCCTGAGGCACGCCGCTCGATAGTGAGAATTCTTCTCCAAAATGTTCTTGAATCTTGATTTTGGCTCTGCGGTCCATAATGAAGTTGCACAGCAGGCGCGTCAGATTTTCGGGTAGCCCCAGTTGTATGATCTTATACTGCAGCCCCGCGTGCCAAACTTTGTCAAACGCCTTGCTGACGTTCCTCAGTACTATATTGCACTGCAGGCGGCCAGTCATGGCAGTGGCGATCTGCTCGTAGTCCTGAGCTATGGCGGTGGATGTGCCTTTGTACTGGCGGAAGCCGAACTGGCGGGGATTATGCACGTCTTCGTCCTCCAGATACATCCGCAATCACTTGTTGACTATTTTTTCGAGGATTTTGGCAGGTACCTCTAACAGCGATATTGGTCGAAAGTTTTCGACTTTGCTTGGAGGATTCCCTGCTTTTGGTGTGAGGCGAATAACGGCGATTTTGAACATCTTAGGGAAGTATCCAGAGGCGAGGCAGGCGTTGCATATATGAGCAAGCCTTTCTATCATGTTGTCGGGGAGTTGGGCCAGGATCTTCTTGTTAATGTGACTTTGACCAGGTGATTTGTTTTTAAACACTTTTATGACGGCTGACACATCTGCAGGAACTATGCGCTCCGTCAGGTAGCTTCCGTCCACCAGTCTAGTGAAGTCAGTCCGTGGGAGCGGCTGGAGCAGGTGCTGATGGTCCTGCAACTGACCTAAAATATCCTCCTCAAACTCCCTGTCGAAGCCCTAGCTACCCCACTGCTCGTCAAATTCTGGCTGTGATCTCATCATAGGTCCTGGACTCGTGGGCCGTTTTCCCAGACCTTCACCTATCAACTGTCAATTCTCTAGACATCAACTACTACAGCTGCCGCCACGACCGCCAGGTCCTCTCCACCGTCTGTGCCCCGGTGTTTCGTCTGCTGTATCAAGACATCGGCTGCTGTCGCTCGAGTGAGGAGTTGAACGGACGCTTCCTCCCCCCCCCCAAGAGCGGATCACTGTGTTCCAGAACCTTCCCCAGGGCCACTGCCGAAAGAAATATCTGTTCATTGTTTGATTCTATTGTTTGATTCCTTTAATTGCTGACTCCCATTAATTGTTTGCTTCCTTTAATTGTTTGCTTCCCTTAATTGTTTGACTCCATTAACTGTTTACTGCATTAATTCTTTGACTCCCGTAATTGTTACTTGATGTTTATTGAGTGGTGTCAGAGTCTTGTGTTATATTTTTATAGTAAAGAGATCACAAACGGTTGTTTGTTATTCCTCGGACAACCATGGTCCTTGACTTTCATTTATTAAGATCCTCATTAGTCTGGTAAGGGATTTCCATCCCTAAGTCCCAGGCCTTTACACTATACTAACCTAACCTATCCTAACATAATCAAATTCATATATATTATTGGTATTTTATAATAGTCAGTGCTTCTTATATGAAACAAAGCATATTTACCATTAGATTATAACACTAAAACCGAAAAGTTATTACTATTTAACAAAAACGTGAAGTACATTGAAGTCTTAATCACGCAACTATACCTATACACAATGCATATTGCTCATTTTGTGTGGCATTTCAAATAAATTCGAATAAATGATAAACTAGGAAGATACTTAGTCGCCTGGGTAAAATACTGAAGTTTTAAGAAACCTATACCACATCTTGAAGTTTTTTACCTACGCTCACTTGATGGCGAAGCCTGAGATAAGACACGCGCTATTCTACAATAGCCGGCTAATGCTTCATCTCTTTACTTATGTTCATATTGGAAGAAAGCTTCAGGAATTAATGATACATGGACTACAGACACAAGATTTATGTTAAATGATAACACAACAAACTTTGTTTGTTTGTTTTTTCAAACTATTGTGAAATTTTACTTTTGGGGGAAGAGAAGGAGACGATAGACTTTTCTAACTCCTGTTTCGGCGAATGTAGTCAATATATTATGACTTCACCAGCTTATGATAATTAATACGAAGTTTTAGTCGATAAATATCCTCTGCTGATTTGATTAATTCATTAGGAATGCGAAAATCAAGATTTGAGTGTACAAAATAGAGGATATGTTATTTTCTACGATGAAATAGTAAAATAATGTTCACGTTAACCACATGCAAATTAACAGCGTTTCCTTAAAAGCATTAAATGTGTGCGACAAAAGTATTATAATTACTTTGAAAAACCCTATATATTTTCAGCTACAGGAAATGCCTTTCTAAATCCCACTATTAATTGACTGATTCACTCACTCACTCCCTGAAAGATTTCTTCACTTCGCTTTTACACAGCTGATGACCAATTCATAATCACTCAAGACATATATTGTACTATTCAAAGATGACCTAGAATCAAGAATCTTTAGGCTGTGTTAGTGACTTAAAGGCTGCAGTGAAGAACACATAACGTAGGTGGGGCGAGGTAGCTAGAGAAATTTTCTCCAATTGCTAAATATCAGGTAAGGCGTTCATTGACCTAGCTCCGCAAAGTGAAAAAATAAAATATCATGAAAGCCTCCCAACAAGAGAAGGATTAGCACGGGTCATTGCTGGCGCTGAAAGACGGGGTGAAATCCGGATCAGTCAGTGGCGCGACACAAGATAACGGGCAAGAAGAGCAAGGACGACCGCCATCATGCCTGAGAATCTGGTATATAAGAGGTGAACAGCACACACATCCACCACACCACCTCCGGCCACCACACCGTCTTCACCCTCACGCCCACCACACCATGGCGCCCTGGACTAGCTTGGTATGTCCACCACAACCCTGACTGACTGTTGCGCTGATTCTTGCAATTACTAGCAGATGGCGATAAAAGAGATCTTAAACCTTTAATTTAAATAAATATAAACACTTACTCGCTCGTCTAGGTTATGTGACCCTGAAAGACCCCCGTCATTCTCGTGTCTCACTCTTGTTGTTGGTAAGACAACTCCATCCAGCACATAGGTTGACGGCCACGTCTTCTTACGTTTATGTTTAAGTTAATGTCTTCTAAACGTATTCCTTCATTTTCTCCCTCCCCTCCACCCTGGCTGGATGCCCTGCCAATCCCACAACCAGTGCATTCCTCGAGATCTTCACTCTTTGCTAGATGTCACACCATTAAACAACGTGATTTTCTAACTTCCTGAATACATTTATTTAATCTCTTGAGTATAACTTTTATGAATATTTTGTTTGGGGTTGCACGTACTTTAATGCTGCTATACGATAATTTAATATTTCCATGTTCATAATAATATTTGTTTGTGGTTAGTTTCACTAGCAAGCACAGTTTTCTAACGAGTTCTCCTTACTGTTATATTACCTCTTCCTGATGCCTAAATATTTTTCGGACTCTATACCCTTACTATTTACATTTACGCTTTAATACACCTCTTTACCGAGGCTTCAAGTTGTGAACTATTTGATAAATCACAAAACTTCTCTCTAGTAGTTATACACGGGCTCTTTAGTTTTTATCTCGATGTTTCATCTCTATGTTTTCGTCGTTGACCTTGATGATTTCCAATTAGACATTAGGTTGTCCGAAGGTTTGGTTGGTTTAAATTTATTTCTTGATCTTTAAGCCTTTATATATTTGTTGTCTTCGTTCTTATAGATGCAGAACATTTTGTAATATTCAGCTTGACAGTAATCTGTATAGCTACAAGATTTTAATCTGTATAACAGTTACTTCGTCTATTGGAGCAAATATTGTTTTCTGAATTTATAATTAATTAGAACATATTCAGTGTTGGTATTTGTACGTCAATCAGTGTCTGCATCTGAATGCTGATAAATGTCATCAACAATAATTGTTTTTGCTCTTATTCGTTTCATTGCTTTAATAACAGGCGCAGATAAGACTTTTCTCATATATAATCCTGATGCAGATTCTTATTAAAATAAGTTCAAAAACAAAGCTTTAACGAGATAAATGCCTATCGAGGTTCTAGAATTTCAATAAGTTCACCGACAGATTAAACAAAATGAAACTTCCAGGAATAGATATGGCTCACCGTGATCAGAACAGATATAAAATGCAATATTCATTTAAGTCTCTCGCTTTATATATGTGCTTTTATAGACAAGAATACTTGAATTTAATATAATCGTTTGGGAAAGCGCTGTTATCCGCACTAAGCGGTTAACGCTTAGTTCACTCAGCCCGTGAAAGTCGCTTACAAAATTCGCATGTGGGCATGGACGACGTTCCCAGTACTATGTTCAACACGCTGATGGAGCCTTCTGGTACGGGCTATGACTTGCCGAGGTGAAAGGAGAGCCTTCAGGGGTGCCATTCATGGGGACTGGTCAGGTAGATGAAACTTTACAGCTACAGGACCCTGAAGGCAACAATATTCACCTCCAGTATGTAGCTGATGAGGGTGGATTCCAGCCCAAGGGTGCCCATCTCCCTGTCCCGCATCCTGACTTTGCTCGTGCCCACGCTGAGGCTCGTGCTCGCCCTTCATTCACCGACCCCCTTGCTGATCCAAACGCCGATGCCTCATATGGCTTCCAGTTCGCTGAAGAAGGTCAGACACGTAGCGAACAAAGTGATTCAGACGGTAATGTGCGTGGCTCTTACACTTACACTGACGAAGAAGGTCGCACACGAACCTACACTTACACAGCCGGTCGTGGCACTGGTTTTGTTGTCGAGGGTGACGATCTACCGCAGGCACCAGAAGTTCCTGCGTCCACTCCAGCAGCGACCAGACTCTCCTCTTTTCCTGCAGCGTTCCCTTCTTCTAGTTTGCGACCTACTTCTCCAGCATCCTCTGCCTCCTTCAGAGCATCTACAGCTTCAGGAGCTCCATCTCGTCCCTTCAGCACACCTTCAGGTACCCCAGCAGGGCCCGTGTCTTTCCAAAGAAGTACTGGAAGCTCAGATCCTTCTTATTCTTTTTCCTTCGACGCTGGTGATCACTCACGTTCTGAGTCTGCTGACGCTAACCTCAATGTTGATGGAAAATTTTCTTTCGTGGCTGACGACGGTGTCAGACGCAGTGTCACTTACGAAGCTGGAAGTGACACGGGATTCCTGGCTCGAGGCGATCACCTTCCACGAGCACCACAGTCACACTCCGAGTCTCAAACTACATCATCTGCATTTTCATCATCACAAACCCCTTACCGCAGTCCATCAGCGTCCCTACCTTCTTCCGTCTCTAGCACCCCAACTTTCTCTCGCTCACCATCTGCTCCACGTCTTCCCGGCTTCACAAGCTCACAAACTCAGTACAGCTCCCCGTCCTCACGTCCCTCAGCACGCCCATACACA
>NW_024743757.1:0-19753 GCF_018991925.1 Homarus americanus
GGTTCTTTATTATTATTTTTTTTTTTTATTGTTATTATTATTATTATTATTATTAATATTATTAATAATAATAATAATAATAATAATAATATTATTATTATTGTTATTTTATACATTTTCGCCCCTCAGGCCCCGATATTGGGTCAGTGACCTGTGCCTCGGGCTAATCCATAAAAAAAAAAAAAGGTATATAATATAGTGGGTGGATAATGTAGCGGGTGGATAATAAAAAGGCTAGATAGTGTAGTGGGTGGATAATGTAGCAGGAGGATAAAGTAGTGGGTGGATAATGTAACAGGAGGATAAAGTAGTGGGTGGATAATGTAGTTGGTGGATTATGTGACATGGGGTTATAATGTTTGGTCACCTCGCTATAGTGACTTGGGTTTTTAATGTTTGTACACCTCGTTATAGTGGCCTAGGTTATAATGCTTGGTCACCTCGCTTTAGTGACCTGGGGCTATAATGCTCGGTCACCTCGTTATAATGATCTGGGGTTATAACGATTGGTCACCTCGCTATAGTGACCTGGGTTATAATGCTTGATCACCTCGTTATAGTGACCTGGGTTATAATGTTTGGTCACCTCGCTATAGTGACTGGGGTTAAAATGCTTCGTAACCTCGCTATAGTGACTGGGGTTATAACGCTTGGACACCTCGCTATTGTGACCTGAGGTTATAACGCTCCTCCTCAAGCACAATTTTCACTACACTAGTACAAATAGCGTCAACACAATAGCACTAAATATCCATCACAAAAGGAATATGTCACAACAAAAGTATTACAACTCACCACAACTATATCACAAATGTCATAAATTTAATTCAATAATAACTTCTATAACACCACGGTTATTAATTTCACTAAGACGTTATAATCACCAGAAAAATTATAATATACATCACCGCAAAAATTATTCACACCACAATAATTCATTATTTTTCCTCACAACACAATAATGGTCACCAGTGCTATAATTTCCACCATAATGCAATAATAATCTCTATAACTATAATAATTATCAGTACTATCATCCAGTAATTATTATCTTAGTATCACTATTTTTGTCATGACGGGGCCGCCACCTTCTTCAAAATAATACGGTAATGTAATTGTAATCGGGTCAGGGCAATAATTATCACAGCAGGGCAATAACTATCACAGCAGCGCAATAATTATCACAGCAGCGCAATAATTATCACAACAGGGCAATAATTATCACAGCAGGGCAATAATTATCACATCAGCGCAATACTTATCACAGCAGCGCAATAATTATCACAACAGGGCAATAATTATCACAGCAGCGCAATAATTATCACAACAGGGCAATAATTATCACAACAGGGCAATAATTATCACAGCAGCGCAATACTTATCACAGCAGCGCAATAATTATCACAGCAGGGCAATAGTTATCACAGCAGCGCAATACTTATCAAGGCAGGGCACTAATTATCACAACAGGGCAATAATTATCACAGCAGCACAATAATTATCACAACAGGGCAATAGTTATCACAGCAGCACAATACTTATCACGGCAGGGCACTAATTATCACAACAGGGCAATAATTATCACAGCAGCACAATAATTATCACAACAGGGCAATAGTTATCACAGCAGCACAATACTTATCACGGCAGGGCACTAATTATCACATGCAAGCAATAGTTATCACAGCAGCACAATACTTATCACGGCAGGGCACTAATTATCACAACAGGGCAATAATTAACATAAAATAACTAAACTATTCCCACAACTGAATTATCACATAAGCAATACTGTAATCATTCACCTCACCATTATATAACTCACATCAACACGACTTCCTACACTTAGTCTCCACCAGGACTCACAGCCGCCGTGTACTGTAGGTGGGCGGCGCAAGACACGAGTGCGACGAGTGTGCCAGGCAAGATTATGGTGTTGTATTTCACCTGGCAGTCTGCGGGTGACAAGCTCGCCTGATATGATGGCTGGGTTATCTTGGGGAGGTATGGGAGGTTATCTTGGGATGCATGGGACCTGTTATGTTTACGCTCCATTGGCGTCCTTTGTTGTTATATGAGATTGAGAAACTCTTCTGAGAAAGAGCTCCGCCTGGTCTAGCAATATTATACTTACTACAATTGCTGGAGGACTCTCTCTCTCTCTCTGTAAATATTCCATTCAACAAGCTAATTTGGCACCTGTTTCATATATAAGTCCCACTAGAGTCTAGAGGGACTTTGAACGTTCAGAATTTCTCTCATAATTCAGGTGTGAATGTCCCAGTGAACAAACTTATCTACATGGTGGGGCGAGATGACTTCCACCTGGGTAAGTATCAGTTAAGCGTATGATGATGATGTTGATGATGATGATGATGACTATAAAGAAAATGAAACATTTATATCAACAACTATATTATACATTTTCATTTTCTATTGATTGTTTGTTTATCATTTATTTATTTTAACAAACATGGTGTAGCATTGTTTAGAGTTGAATGTGCTTTTCATGCCACATAATCTTCACTTGTTTACAAAATAAAATATTTTTACTCCAACACCAAAAGTATCGGTGGGCTTTTGTTGTTATGCTAAATGATGACTATACACGTATTTTGTTTTGTACTGCTAAAACTATGATATATACTCATAACAATAAATATAATTTATTTTTACTGCAAGTTACTTGTGAAATATATTTCACTATGGAGACCCAGATTTCAAGAGCTGTCATAACTACTCAGGAAATAATGAATTTCATAACTAATGACCAGTGACAAGAAATATAAAATCCATACAATACAGTATATGATAATTTAAGTCATTTATGGCCTTACTGTTCCAGCTGTTTTATTTGTATTACCACCTCATCATCACCTCTTCCAACATCATCATCATTTTCACCACCATCATACACACTCATCATCACCTCACCACCATAACCATCGCTACAGAAGGATAAGGTTTGTAACACGGAGATGTATGATGGACTGCTGAAAAGTCATTAAGAGTGTGAATATGTTCTAATAATAAACGTATCCTTGAACCAGTTTAATCTACAAGACTGAAAATCCAACCCGGTAACACACCTTTAACACACCTTACAGGTAATGGGAAAGTGTTGTCATAACGCGTGAGGTGTTGGAGGTAAGACTCACTCGCTCTTTTAGCCGCCCAGCATAAACCCTGAACACACTTGTACCAAAATAATTAGATCTCACGAGTGTTGTAATAAGTGTTGTATCCTTTGTTCGTGATTAATTCCTCACAGAAATAACATAAAAGTGTAGGATTCTGTACAGGAAATACTACAGGTGAGGAAGTGAAGGCTGGAGGATGAGTGACTTGTGAGTGTCGTCTTCACCTTTCACCGAGCATATACTGGAGATAGTCTACAAACCTCTTGAGTACGATGCTTTTTGTGAGTACTATGAATCCCAATGAGTAAGATATTAGTCTTCTGAGTACGACGACTTTAATAACTCCTGTACAGAGGAGATTAAGTCATCGTACTCAAGGGGTTCAAGACTCCTCCCAGACACTGTAGATCCCATTGTATGAATTAATTATGATTATTTTATGATTACCAATGAAAGTTTAAAAACACATCACATTCTTCAAAGTTGTAAAATATAGAACTAGGTCTGGTGCGTCAGAGATAATTAAATTTGGATCCTGTGAGGTGAGGACTGGGAGGCTTCACTATTCTCCAGCTCAAGTGATTACTCCGCCTCCCCCAACGTGGTCTGAGAGATGACGACAAGACTGAGAGACAAGTGGCCAGATGCAGCAGGAAATTACGACACACTGCAGCATAATGAGGTCATCTTCCCACACATAATTACCGTATAGGAATTTACATATAAGACAAAAGTGCAGAATCTTATACTGTTTACCATTTATAAGTTTAGACGGTGTATTGAGGGTATTAAGGTTGTTTGTTATGACCTATATTATGTTTGTTTGTTCATGGTCTGTATTGAGGTTGATTGTTCATATTTATATTGTTGTTTGTTCATGGTTTATATTGCTGTTGTTTGTTCATGGTTTATATTAAGGTTGTTTGTTCTGCTACCATATTGAGGTTGTTTGTTCATGGTTTATATTATGCTGTTTGTTCATGGGTTTGTATTGGAGGTTGTTGTATAGTGTGGGATTTGGTATTAAGGTTGCTTGTTCATGGTCTGTGTATTGAGGTTGATTGTTCATGGTTTATATTAAGGTTGTGTTTTCATGGTTTATATTAAGGTTGTTTGTTATGATCTATATTAAGGTTGTTTGTTCATGGTCTGTAGCTGAGGCTGATTGTTCATGGTTTATATTATGTTGTTTGTTCATGGTTTATATTATGTTTGTTTCTTGTTCATGTTTATATTAAGGTTGCTTTTGTTCATGGCCTATATTGAGAAGTTGTTTTGTTCATGGTTTGTTACGTTGTTTTGTTCAAGTGGCCCATATTAAGGCGTTGTTTGTTCATGGTCTGTGCTGGAGTGTTGGTTTGTCTTATTTATATATTGATGCTGTTTGTTCATGTTTATGTATTACGTTGTTTGTTCCGCTATTCAGCTGAGGCTGATTGTCTGCGGTTTATATTAAGGTTGTTTTCTGTTCGCTATTCATATTATGTTGGTTTGTTCATGGTTTATATTAAAGTTGTTTGTTCATGGTCTGTATTGAGTTGTTTGTTGGTGATCTATATTACGTTGGTTGGTTCATGGTCTGTATGAGGCCGATTGTTCATGGTTTTATATTTTTAAGGTTGTTAGTTTGTCATGATCTATATGGTCTATATTAAAGTAGTTTGTCTAAGTATTCATATTAAGGTTGTCGTTCATGGTCTATATGAAGGTTGTTTGTTCATGGTCTATATTGTTGTTTGTTCATGGTTTATATTAAGGTTGTTTGTTCAAGTGGTCTATGTTATGTTGTTTGTTCAAGTGGGTTTATATTATGTTGCTTTGTTCATGGTTTATATTGGTATGTTTTTGTTCATGGTTTATATTAAGGTTGTTTGTTCACAGTTTGTATTATGTTGTTTGTTCGGCGGTTTATATTAAGGTTGTTTGTCTATGGTTTATATTATGTTGTTTGTTCCGGCGGTTTATATTGGTTGCTGTTTGTTCAGTGTTTATATTGCTGCTGTTTTGTTCATGGTTTATATTGAAGTTTTTGTTCATGGTCTGGTGTTGGCGTTGTTTGTCATGGTCCATAATAAGGTTGTTTGTTCATGGCTTATATTAAGGTTGTTTGTTCGCTGGTTTATATTGGTTAGTTGTTTATTATGGTTTATACATGTTGTTTGTTCATGGTCTATATTAAGGTTGCTTGTTCATGGTCTATAATAGTTGTTTGTCTGGCGGTTTATATTACGTTGTTTGTCTGCGTTTATATATTATGTTGTTTGTTCATGGTTTATGGCTTAAGGTTGTTTGTTCGCTATTTTATATTAGCGTTGTTTGTTCATGGGTTTATATTGCTGTTTTGTTCATGGTTTAGTATTAAGGTTGTTTGTCTTAGTTTATATTGCTGCTGTTGTTCATGGTTTTATATTACGTTGGTTTGTTCATGGTTTATATTAGCGTTGTTTGTCTGATGGTTTATATTAATAATATTTACAATGGTTGTAAGTATTAAGGCTGTTTTGTTCAAGTATTCATGTTGGCGTTGTTTGTCTGCTATTCATATTATGTTGTTTGTTCATGGTTTATATTACGTTGTTTGGTCTGCTATTCATATTACGTTGTTTCAGTTCTAAGTATTCCAGGAGCAGGGGTTGTTTTCTGGTTCCATGGTTTCAGACATGTTGTTTGTTCATGGTCTGGTGTTAAGATTGTTTGTTCATGGTTTATATTAAGCGTTGTTTTGTTCATTCATATTAAGGTTGTTTGTTCAAGGTTTTATATTAAGGTTGTTTTGTTCATGCAGTATATACATGTTGGTTTCTGTCTGCTTGGTCTATGTTACGTTGCTTGTTCATGTATTCATATTAAGGTTACATTTATTCATGGTTTATATTGGCGTTGTTTGTCTGCGGTTTATATTAAGGTTGTTTGTTCATGGTTTGTATTATGCTTGCTGGTTCTGGTCTGGTGTTGGTTTTGCTGTTTGTTCATGGTCTGTTTAAGTTATTGTTCGCGGTTTATTAATGTTGTTTGTCTGTTGTTTCAGGATGGAAGCGTTGTTTGTTCATGGTTTACATTACGTTGTTTGTTCAAGTGGTTTATATTAAGGGTTGTTTGTTCATGGTTTTATATTAAGGTTGTTTGTTCATGGCTTTATATTGGCCGCTTGTTTGCTATTCAGTTATGTTGCTTGTCTGCTGTTTAGTATTAAGGTTGTTTGTTCATGGTCTATATTAAGGTTGTTTTTGTTCATGGTTCATAATAATACATTGTTTGTTCAAGTATTTATATTAATAAGTTACTATTCATGGATTATGCGTTAAGATTGTTTTTCATGGTCTATGTTGATGTTGTTTGCTACGGTTTATATTACGTTGTTTGTTCGTTATTTGCGGTTACGTTGTTTGCTTGGTTTATATTGCTGCTGTTTGTTCAAGTATTACACATGTTGTTGTTTGTTCGTTGGTCTGCGTTAAGATTGTTTGTTCATGGTTTTATATTACATGGTTTGTCTGGCGGTCCAGCATTACGTTGTTCGTTCATGGTTTATATTACGTTTGTTTGTTCATGTATTATATTGATGTTGTTTGTTCAAGTGGTCTATGTTAAGGTTGTTTGGTTCATGGTTTATATATTATGTTGTTTGTTCTTGGTTTATATTAAGGTTGTTTGTTCATGTATTTATATTAAGGTTGTTTTGTCTATGGTTTATATTAAGGTTGTTTTTGTTCATGGTCTATATTACGTTGTTTGTTCATGGTTATTTATATTACGATGTTTGTTCATGGTTTATATTGGCGATGTTTGTTCATGGTTTATATTACGACGTTTGTTCATGGTTTATATTAAGGTTGTTTTGTCTTCATGGTTTTATATTAAGGCTGTTTGTTCATGGCTCATGCAAGGTTGTTTGTTCAAGTGGCTCATATTGCTGCTGTTGTTTGTCATGGTGTGTGCTTATGTTGTTCAAGTGGCTTCACAGTAAGGTTATTATTGTCGGTTCAAGTATTTCCATAAATGTTGTTTGTTCATGGTTCATGTTAAGGTTGTTTGTTCATGGTTCATGATTATAAGTAGGGTTGTTTGTTCATGGCCTATATTAAGGTTGTTTTGTTCATGGTCTGTATTAAGGTTGTTTGTTCATGGTTTGTATTAAGGTTGTTTTGTTCATGGTCTATATTAAGGTTGTTTGTTCATGGCCTATATTAGGTTGTTTGTTCATAGCCTATATTAGGTTGTTTGTTCATGGTCTATAGTTGTTTGTTCTGGCCTATATTAAGTTGTTTGTTCATGGTCTGTATTAAGGTTGTTTGTTCATGGCCTATATTAAGTTGTTTTGTTCATGGTTTATATTAAGGTTGTTTGTTCATGGCCTGCATAGGTTGTTTGTTCATGGCCTATGTTAAGGTTGCTTGTTCATGGCCTACAGTAAGGTTGTTTGTTCATGGTCTGTATTAAGGTTGTTCATGACCTTATATATAGCGTAATAACAGACTGTCTGTGTAGTCCACTGTCTCAACTCACTACTGTTGACTCCCGAGCACCTTAGTGACGGCGTGTGGTGGTCTCTGTGTTATTCTCCCCCACTGGTCTATCAAAGTTTTCATGGTAAGTAATGCAACAAGAGGAGATGAAATTATGGGTCATGTGTCGTTTTGCTTCATGTTCTGTACCTTAACGTTACACAGTTATATATCGTATAACCTAACCCCTAACCAAACCTTCCTAACTAACCGACCTTAATTAACCTATCCTCATCTAACTTAACACTCAAATAACATCGTTCAACCTAACCTCACACAAATACACCTTATACAACGCTTTTAGGAAGGCTTGGGTGTGGCTACCCCCCGACCTTATACACCATTGTAACCTCGTGTGTTTTCTTCCATTAAACCCTTCACTGCCAGGGCGTCACTTTTTAATAGTTTATTAACCTGGCGACAGACGATTTTATTCAGCTCGGGGGACGCCGCACACAAGAGGTTAATGAGCTAACTCTCACTATAGGTGACTCTACCCCAATGGTAATTTATTTTAATACAGAGATTCTGCCATTAGTGATGATACGTGTATTTTCACAACCTGAAACTCAATTACTTCGTTATGATACATATTTCAATTTACTCTCTTCCCTTCTATAATGTGGGAGAAAACAAATTATCTTTTACACAAGATTATTAGAATTTGTTTCCCCAAAATATTCGTAGTTTTTCGAGTGTGTATATGTGAATCCCAAGGGATAAGTTTATTATTATTATTATTGTTATAATTATTATTATTATTATTGTTGTTGTTATGTAATGTTATTTTATTATTGTTCAGGAATAAATCGTAATACTAACCAGTTTAAACATTATATGATTTTATCTTTCAATAATAATAAAATAATTAAACCAATTGTAATGTAAAATATAAAATAAATAATAAAATAACTAATAAAACAAGGACTAGACGGAACAAATAAAACATATATAATAAATCAAACAAAAATCCCAACATTCTCACACCACCATAACAGAGGCACCACACTGGATCATAGGGGCTGCTGTATAGCAAGTTGTGAATAGCACCACACTACATGCTGGTTCACACACCGGGAGGCTGCTGTATAACAAGTTGTAGATGGCACCACTACATGCTGGTTCATAGAGGCTGCTGTATAACAAGTTGTGAATGGCACCACACACGACATGCTGGTTCATAGGCTGCATGTAACAAGTTGTGAATGGCACACACTACATGCTGGTTGTAGGGCTGCTGTATAACAATATGAATGGCACCACACTACATGCTGGTTCATAGAGGCTGCTGTATAACAAGTTGTGAATGGCACCACACTACATGCTGGTTCACACACCGGGGAGGCTGCTGTATAACAAGTTGTGAATGGCACCACACACTACATGCTGGTTCATAGAGGCTGCTGTATAGCAAGTTGTGAATAGCACCACACGACATGCACTGGTTCATAGGGCTGCTGTATAACAAGTTGTGAATAACACACTACATGCTGGTTCATAGAGGCACCTTTCTGTATAACAAGTTGTGAATGGCACACACTACATGCTGGTTCATAGAGGTATGTACTTAACAAGTTGTGAATGGCACCACACCACACTGGTTCATAGGGCTGCTGTATAACAAGCTGTAGATAGCACCACACTACATGCTGGTTCATAGAGGCTGCTGTATAACAAGTTGTGAATGGCACCCTTCATGCTGGTTCATAGAGGCTGCTGTAACAAGCTGTGAATGGCACCACACACTACATGCTGGTTCATAGAGGGCTGCTGTATAGCAGTTGTGAATGGCACCACACTACATGCTGGTTCTACACACACCGGGGAGAGCTGCTGTACTAAGTTGTGAATAACACACACATGCTGGTTCCATAGAGGCTGCAACAATATAACAGGTTGTGAATGGCACCACGACATGCTGGTTCAAACACCGGGAAACTGCTGTATAACAAGTTGTGAATGTAAGGCCAATGTCTGAACCTAGCAACATAACAATACTGTTCTGAATTTGCATCGCACTGGAAATAAAAATATAATCGACACAACGAGACGTTATTTACAGGTTATGTCTTATTAGAGGAAATGAAAAAGTGAATCGTGTTACTTGAGCACTGAGGAAATTAAACTGAATTTTGAATCAGAAACTGAAGACTTTAAATAAATAAGCATCAATAGAATCTTTATTTATGAGAGATAATGCTCAGTAACTTATAAGGCCCATATACAGTTTAGTGTGACTTAGTCTCGGTCTAAGGTTCTCATCATACAGGTAACTGAAACTTTTTGTAGTATAGGGATAAGATCATATTGCATTTATCAGGTAAATAACTTTTGTGAACATACGTCACCTGATTACTGTTACCCTCTATAATGTTCACTTGCGATAAGATATAATAGTTTTCACGCTTTACACTGAGCACAGCTCCCCATATCAGTAGTCAGTACTCTGCAAATATAAAGCATAAGAGTTAAATTCTATAGACAGGACCTAGAGGATTTAGAACCTTTAATGAAAAGATCATATAATCGATATGCAGTGGTTACTGGTCACCATCAGATCCCAGATAACCTGCCGCTGCTGAGAAGTCTTCTGGCCAATGAGAACGAGATAGCAGTTGATTGTCAACCATGAGCAAATGTTAATAGAATTTAACCGTAATCAGCTAGTACTATGACTCACCAGTGTTCACCCAGCTGATAAGTGTTCCCCAATGACTGCGTGCTCTCTCGTGTTTTCCGTCATCAGTGTTGCACGTGCTGGTGTTCCAAGTTTGGCCGGAAGCGTTGCCAGCATCAGCGTGAGCAAGGGCGACAATTGGCATCAAGCTTTTCCCAACAAAAGCTGGTGGCGAGAGGAATGTTCCTTTATAAAGGAACTCTCGAGTAAGCAAAAGTCATCTAGTGAATTATCAACAGTACTTTTACCATGTGCTGCTGGTCAACATTATCATACATTTATCACCGCCGTCTGGCGCCTGGCAGTACCCTGCCTTTTCCCCGTGTTCAGGAGTCGTGTGAGGAGCGCGCCCCGAGAATTAGCCTCACACCTCGCCCTTACCCCACCAGTCTTCAGGTCGTGTGAGGAGCGTGCGGGGGTACTCACACCTCGCCCTACCCACCAGTCTTCCAGGGTCGTGCTTGAGGCGTGCCCCGAGGGATACTCACACCTCGCCCTGATCTTCAGGAGTCGTGTGAGGAGCGTGCCCCGAGGTGCCACACCTCGCCTATACCCCACCAGTCTTCCAGGAGCCGTGTGAGGCGTGTGCCCCGAGGGTACTCTGGGTTATGATTTGTTTTCTTTTCTTGTTGCTTGTCCTGGCAATATCTTAGAGCGCTTTTGAGCTTAAAAGTTGATGTTGGACACAACATTGACAAAAGTGCTTCAGCTTTTTTTATTGCTCATATTATTGTACACTGAGCTTCTTTTCAGTTACACTTGCTGGTGTATAAGAACATTACTGCGCGTAAGGCCTGGGACTTAGGGATAGAAATACCTTACCAGCCTAATCGGGATCTTATAAAAGAAGAATCAAGGGACCATGGTTTTCTGAAAAATAAGCAACCGTTTGAGGATTGACATCTCTTTACTACATAAAAATATAACACAAAACTCTGTCACCGCTCAACAAACATCAAACCCATAACATTACAGGTCAAACAATTAAGGCAGTCAACAGTTAATGGAAGTCCAACAATTAATGGAATCAAACAATTACTGGAATCAAGCAATTAATGGAATCAACAATTTATGGAGATTTAACAATTAAGGGGAAGTCGGCAAGAAATGGAATCAAACAATTAAGGAAGTCAACAACTGATAGAATCAACAATAAGAGAGAGTCAGCAATTATTGGAATCAAACAACAATGAATCAAACAATGAACAGATATTTCCTTCGGCAGCGGCCTGGGAAGGACTGGAATCTGATGATCCCACTCTCGAGCGACAACTGACCGATGTCTTGCTACCGCAGGAGACACCAGGGCACAGACGGAGGAGATAGACGACGGTCATAGCAGCTGCGGTAGTGGTATGGGGTCCAGGATTGACAGTCGATAAGGTGAAAGGTCTGGGACACAGCTTCCCGCTAGTCCTAGAGCCTTTGATGAGATCACAGCCAGAATTTGACGAACAGCGGGGGAGGTAGTGACTGTAATGACGGCTGGGGGTGAATCTGCCAGTGACACTGGTAGCAGAGAGACGTCCTCACCTCCTTCCAACCCCCCTCCCAAGAGGGTCAGCCAACAAACGAGCGAGTGAGCGGCGGTAACGAGCAGGAAGATCGTTTCCGCCCTTACCTTTCTCCTCAACAGCGTCTATAGTGTATACGCTAGACTGTGTGAACGAGAGCATCAACAACTGAAAATTAAGAGGTAGTGTCCACCTCACTGCGGTTGAAGAAATATCTGGGTGGTGAGTCATGATAACGCGTCGTGACAGTTTCTATATACACTATGTTATTACGAGCTGTATAACAGCCTTGCCTAAGCAAATAAATTCATCAGTTGCATTGGGTTTTTGAAAGATTTATTTTTTTAGTAAAAGGATTTTTCTTAATGTTCCTCTGTTTTGGCTGCTTTTTATTGATACTTTTCAAGTGAAGACTTTGTGGTTGTTGAAGTATACAGTAACAGTGTGTTAAAATATTTAAGTTTTAAATCATCTGTTCCTTGATTCTTTACTGGAAATTCCACTTCTGTCTTTAACTATAACGGCTTCGTCAACATCTTAGAGTCGTTACATCACACTGACAGAACCAGCTTCTCCTTGCAGTTCCTCTGAGCCTTGCACAGACTCTCCAGAAAGTTCCTTCAAGATGTATTACATGATAACAGATTCAGCAGCTGGGGAACTTTTTCCACTCTGCCTCACTGGTTGACTTGTCATGGAAGTTTTAACAGGTTTTCGCAATAGCTGACTCCAATTCCATTAAGCTTTGCGGGATTATTTTTTTCCTTTGGTACACACACATAGTACGGCCGTCGCATCCAACATTAAAGCGAATAATAGAAAATAATTATACTCAAATTACCTGTTATTAACCACATATTTTTGTTTACTATACCTCGAGGTATTTTTGGCTAAGACTATTAAAAACCCAAATGCTAAAAGAGACATTGGTATATTCTTATGTTCTTATTTTTTCTTCATTTTTGCCTTCAAGTTGTTCTGAACACTCTGTCACCGCCGCACAGTCAGCCACCATCCCCATATTTATTTGCCTCTTGTTAATTCAAGTCAACAATTGCTATTTTTCTCTGTTTTATTATGAAGCTTTTTCGTAACAAAATACTACCTAAAATTAATATAATAACTGAGTGTGCAGGATAAGATAGGATAAGTTAGGTTAGGTTAGGTTAGTTTAGGTTACTAGAGGACAAATCTATTGCTTAAAAGTGGATCATTTTGACAACAGGAAAGGGAAAGTCCAGTGATTCAAGAATTAAATAAAGACTTACGTTAAGCGACTCAGAGTGTGACCCAGAGAGTACATAAAACAACCCAGGAAATGTTTAATATAAGTGAAGATATACAGCCAAGAGACACGGAACAGGGATATAAAAAAGGTTAAACAGTTAGTGAATAAAAATAATATTAAACTTGTATAATGGAATAATAATAAAAAAATAATTATAATAATAATAATAATAATAATAATAATAATAAAGCCCTACAGTTTATTTATTTACCGTGAAGTGAAAATTCTAAACTTTAAGCACACGTAACAAGGTTGGTAATACATTACTAGTCATCAACAATACAACTCTGTCAATTCTGAACTTGCAAAGCTTTATACTTCATCACATTATTGCAGTATGTATTTATCTTATCACGAAATAATAGTTCAGCATAGTACCAACAAAATATAATTTAGAACCCAGATTTCATAACCAATTTATGTTTGGACAAATATATAAATAAAGTCTTATGTAAAGTTTGAACAATCGTTCATATCCCACGAAGTCATTTTCCTTTTGGCTATATCGAGTGAAAAGAGTTCCTCCCCCAAACCAAGTGGAAATTATAATAATTTAACACACAATATCAGACTTAATACAACTGCTTCATACATCGGCTTGGCAGATGAATGTGGATAAAATCACATCTAATTGACTAAATTTATGCACAGAGATGAACAGTGGGATACAAGATATAGGAGAGGTCGGTAAAGCTAATCCAGGAGGTGTATCTAGAATTGCTTAACGCGCGTCCTTATTACTGTTTTGGAACCAAACTAGAACAGCATTGCCAAAATCTTCCTTTTTTTCATGTTCAAGAGACAACATCCTCATGGGCGAATACTACAGGTACTATAAGCTGACCCAGGGAATAGCAATGCTGGCCAGACAACTGTATAATGTTGATCAATTGTTATTAATAGACGATGCTTATCATCATACGAGCCATAGTCATTGGCTGTTGGTATCAGAGGCTTCAGCATCAAGTTTTGAAAAGAATAACAATCAGGATCACTATTTAGCTTGTGTCATTCTTCAACAACATCAACTCGAGCACCTCATTAGTGGCCAAACCTCATGTGACTAAAAATTAATATACATTATTGCAGCATTATAATGCCTTGGGTGACACAATATTCAAGGGTGATCTGATAATAAAATTATTTAGTTTGTGAAGGCGAAGAAAGAAATTGAAGGTTCATTAGTGATTGTAATGACTCTTTTACTTGTGTTTTACCTTGCTTGCGTTTTTAGTTAGCATTACATGCATCAATTAGTGTCAAAAAAAATCGTATCAGTGATGAAGGTGAGGTCATAAAGCTTATGTAAAATGTGCTAAGTCTTGAAATACGGAGGAACCAACAAATTTTTCTACTTTCTCTACAGTGATTACTTTTTATTTGGCCTGGAATGGACGAAAAAGAACAGGTGCAAAGATAAAATTTCAGCCTCGATTTATGTAGAGACATAAAAAATGGAGTAAACAGTTATTCTTTCTTTGACCATCATAAGGCAAATGAACCTCATAAGATCAAATAACTATGTACAGTATGTCCAAGAAATAAGAACACTGCTGGTTCTTGGTTTAACTGTGGACAGGTACAATCTCAACAAAACTTCTCGAACTCCTGGACAAGATGGATGTGAGAATGAACAGAATAGAACTTGTCATCTCGGAGATGGTTTCCAGATTACCATAGTGCTTACATAAAGAACATAAGAACATAAAACAGAATTCCCATGGCGGTTGGCCTGTGTAGCAGCTCCTGTCGAGAGTTACTACTACTCTCTATCATCCATGGTCTATAAGCTTCCTTTGGAAACTTTCAGAGTTCGCACTTACTACAGGTTTAACAAATATTCCTCGTCCACACCCTATTTGTAGACCATTTTTTCTTCCCTATCCTCTCCCTGGCCTAAACTTATCCAACTTGAATCCGTTGCGCTTAGGTCCTATCCTGCTCCCGGATATTATAAGAACTTTATCTATATCCTTTATTGATTCCTTTCACCCACTTAAATACATCTATCATATATACGCACTCACATCTTTCTAGGGTACCAAGTTAAGTTCTTTAACCCTGTCCTGATGGAGGTTTAAGTCCCAGGAATCATTTTTGTCATTCTTAGCTGCACCGACTCTGATGAATTTATATCCATTCTATAATAGGGCACCAGAACTGAACCGCATAATCGAGGTGCGGCCTGACTTGCACCAAGATATAGTTGCAATAAGACCTCTGCCTCTTATTTACTTACATTTCTAGATATAAAACCCAATACTCTGTTTGCCTTATTTCGAACATTAACGCACTGTTTTCTAGAGCCGTAGTTCGGGCTTAAGTACACCTAGGTCACCTCTTTGCAGTCGACTTCTCTAAGGTTGATGTTGTTGAGCTGTATACATTATAAATATTTGTTCTTCCATGTAAGTACGCTGCACTTGCTGGTGTTGAATTTCATTTGCCATTTTCAGACCCACTCCTGCAGTTTATTTAGATCATTCTGTAATGCATTTGCATCCTGCCCTGAATTAATTTGCCGCCTATTTTGGTGTCATCCGCAAACTTGTATGTCACTGCTGATCAGCTCTCTGAATCATTTATGTGGATTATGAACAAGAGGTGGGCTAGTACTGACCCCTGGGGAACCCACTGGTTGCAGCCTCAGATTTAACACCATCTACGCTGACCCTCTGCGTTCTATCGAATGACCATGATTTTATCCACTTCACGCTTTTCCTCGATACCATGAGCCTTAATTTTTCTCCAGAAGCCTCTCTGATCACGTGCTCTGTCAAATGCTTTGCTAAAGTCTAGTAAATAACATGTATTTTCCTTCCACTATCTACTACCTCAGCTTTCCTAAAAACGTTAGCAGATTTGTTAGACAAGATTTTCCTTTGTAAACCCATGTTGAGAGTCGTAGATTAATTTTGCTTTTTCTCCAAGATGCGATCGGATACCTCTATAATTGATTCAAAATTTCTACTTTTTGACGCGTCAAGCCGATCGGTAATTTGACGCTGACTAATGGTCGAGAAGTTTTTTGTTGAGACTGTACATGTTGGTCACTCGAACACGCTGGTAACTAAATATAAGGTTGGACGGATATGATGATAGGGGTTTAAGGTGTATACAAGGACTGCCAGTATGGACCAACATTTGCACGGTTTCCTCCATTCTTATTTTCTTCCGTACACATGTCTCTAAGAAGGGGTTGTCCAAAATCCTTCGTCCGTTGTATCTCATTTCATTTACACAAAATAATGGAATTAGGTTTTTGTGGGGAGCGAAGTGTACGATTTACCTAGAATCGACTGCACGTCAGCATGGACGCCAATAATATCTTTATCCCACCGTTTCTCCATCGCTTCCAGAAGTGATCACTTAACGTAGGTAGAAGCTGGTGTGTGGTGGTGGTGACAAGACACAACTCAGGCGCACTTCAGCTCTTCTTTGCATGACAGAATAAGCTTTACCCTTTAATTAAGTGGTGCAGGGCTATCATGAACCACTTTCCACGACTTAACGTAAAATATTTCACGTTTGAAAGATGAGCGTGTGAGAAGAACCAGGCAGGTGAGATTCTTTGTAGGAATCTGAATATATCATTTGAAACGGAGCAGCGTTGAGGACATAATTATGGAACAGTGGAGATGAAACAAGACACTAGTAACAATAACCTTAATAAAATAAGAAATGAATTAACAACACTCCATCATGCTGGACATTACCAGTGTGTTGGTCACCGGGCGTCTTTTGGGGGGCGGGTAGAACGCGACGCCGCCAGGGCCCACGCACTTGCTGGGGGGCTGAACCAACACTAGACGCCCTAGTGACCTCGGACACATTACCTGTTGACTGGTTAATCCTGACCTGACGGCTTACACGCCACGATCACGGCAGGCGCTTCACATCCCATAGCGACAGTCCGCCCCAGGGGAGTTGGTGAAATTGAGTTCCTCTGACCACATAATCTGACTCAATTTGCTCTATTTTCTGGGGCTCCTGGACGACCCTCACAGCCCGGAGCACTACGCGGGAAGACATCTAACGGAGGAGACCCCCACTTCCATTTGGCCCCAGGTCTACTTGCTTTTCACAACAACCCCGGCCGCAGATCATCTATGTCACGCCACAGTGATCCACCTTAGATGATATAAATTCACATTTAACAAATTAAATCGAAATTGGGTCACTTAACGTAGCCACATTATGAGATGTTGACCAACTTGTAATTGTAAAATCAATCTAGTCATTGTCTACTAAAATAACCATTGTGCAACCTCATTCCTGGAAATCCTAGGAGTTTAAACAGATTGTGGCCCAACAAAACTCTGTAATATGTAAAACAAGAGGTGTGATACCTCTGTTTTAACTCATTAAACTTCTTTCCAACCTTTACCCCACGACTATATGTTTGTGGCTTCTCTATCCTCATGTCTGTGTGCCAGGCCCCAACATGCCTTCCATCCTTACCACATAACCTAAAAAAAAAACGGCTACAGGTTGCCCAGGCCCACCTCTAAGGACAGCCTGGTCACTAATGCGGTGTGTCATTGTATTAAATTAGCTCTGTCATCACTAGATTTCCCGCATCTAATCAGGGTCAGGGGCGATTGAATCCACCCTTGTTGGCCCTTGCCTCACTCTCTCACCAGCTTCCAGCGCCTCAGGCCCACCTAAGCAGCTCATCATGTCCAATATTATTTTGTTGTTTTGTTCACTTTGTATCTGCTTATCATTCTGTTTCAAATAACTTCAGCATATGCATTTCAGTCTCCAGGTTTATGACGGTTTTTGCTTCCTCGTAAGATACTATTTACGCGAAAATTTGTTATTGCAGAAAAGTAACGCATCTTGGTAGCTCGGTATATACAGAGCTATCTCTCTCCACTTAACTCTAACACAGAGAAGTTGTGCACTGTTATTATCAATTAGTTTGGTTTAGTAAGGAATTTCCTTATTCTATGAAGTGTTTCAAGTCGTGACGTTGGTGAATAATATCTCCGGGAAAAACTTCGGAACACAGGTGTACGAGGCTTCTGAAGAAATTGCAGTTCCATATATATAAACACACACACACACACACAGGGGTTTGTTTAAAATCGATTTTGACTCTCCTCACTCTCTGGCTGCTCCTACAGGGCTGTGTCTTCTATCCAAGCTGTATAAATAACACACAACACCAACAATGACGTGAGTGAAATGCATATTCCTGTCCCTCTAGGAGTCAGACCCACACACCTTTCCAGATGGCAAGAGTGAGGGCGCGAGCAACTGGAGCGGAATTGTTAAAAATCCGTTTAACCTGACTGACAACCCTCCAGAGACCCTGGACTAACAGTGGCTGGTCGGGTTTTGCTCAGACTTTAGCCAATTGTAGTGAGTTGGTATCACTCTCTCTGTGCATCTGAACCACTGGACTCGAAGCCGACACGAATGGTAGTTTGAATATGTTGTACAATACTACTGATAATGATTTATGCAATATAACGACGTCGTAAGTCCAATATTCAAGTATGTGTTAATAAACGAGATAAACAAATCTATGATGGTTATCTGAAACAATTTCAGGTTGTAAATCTTCCTCCGTTATCCAGCTTTTATTGTGGGGAGGATCAAGAACAGAAGGCTCACTACACGAGGAACAGCGCTGCCAAACACGTGTAAGAAAACGGCAGGGAACTGTTGAAGACAAGGAAGGAAAACCTGTTATTTCCTTTAACTTTATTTATGTCAAAAACTATTTGGTATGCCAATAAATAGATCAGTCTCTATCCCCAACATTTTGAGGTAAAGCAAAGGTCTGGTCACTACGAAAGCTGTTTATGAGCACATGCTGGCGTCACATCACCCATAACATGCTTGACTTACCACCCGTCGTCTTTGAAGGAAACAAACAGACACATTAAACGGTTAGGTTTTGGTAGCACTAGTGCTAGAGGTCTAGACTCTCCTCATATGAACCAACGCTTGACAGTGACCACCTAGTATCATTATCACCAAGCCTAGCACATACAGGTTACAGGGTGCTACTAGTATGCGGTCTACCGAGCTGGAGTTGGTCTGGGATATTTACTGGCTTCTATTAACGTAACTTAACTGGCAATTAAATATATCTTAACCTGGCTAGTCTGACAACCTGGCTAGAGTTGAGTTGGGATAGGTTAGATTGGTTAATAGATACCATATTGTAAATAGCCGGTAGACAACTCCAGCTCGGTAGACCGCATACTATGACACTAGACACTATACACCACAAGTAGATGAATTAATGAACAATCTGACGACGTTAGGAAACACCGCCGCCAGACAGACAGACACAGATATACAACCTCCCTCCTGGCTCTTCCGTCAAAAGCGTTATTAAAGTCAACAATTAGGTCAGCACTTGCAACAGGGGTTAGTTAAGGACGGCGACCTCCGAGGGCTATAGCGCCAGGACAGTGGACGTGGACTACAGTGGATCATTTTAACAGTTTAACAAGTTGTCCTATTAAATATGTCTTAAGTAAATAAAATATATTTACGTCCTCGGGTTCTCAGTCACCTGTGGTCATGTATTTTCCTTGGGAACTTTTCAGACCACAAATTTATTTCTTAATTTCCAGGAATTGTGTTGGGAGGAGTTGTTACCTGGTGAA
>NW_024743758.1:0-20009 GCF_018991925.1 Homarus americanus
GAACTGATTTAACTAAAGGCACAGTACTACACTCTCTGGTTGACCTTTATCACAGCCATGACCACAACTTCGTAAAAAAATAAAAAAATAAAAGTTTTATCATATAGAAATGATTTTTTGGTTGTATGCCTCATGACCTGGGCTGTACCCCCAAATCAGTGGAAATTGAGTTTTCAAAAATAAAATCGCATCTAGCATAAAAAATCCTACATCGATTTACAATTTCACATCACTAAGGAGGTCTTGATGATCTTATGTAATCACTGTCCAGTTTCTGCCGCTCAACAACGAAGGCCCGATTGCCGAACACGCTTTGTTACAGAGACGCAACACGACCCGACCCACCCCTTTACTGTCCGGGTGATGGTGATGTTACGATGTCATGAAAACTGATGGTCACGTGATAGGATAGTTTATTTGTTTTAAGTTAGGTTATGTTCAGTAAATCGGGCTGGGATATATTAGGTTAATTAGATTATATTAACTTAGATTAGAATGCTTACATTAGGTAGGTTAAGTTAGGTTAGGTTTGTTGGGATAATTGACTTAGGGTTGGCTGTTTAAGTTATATGAAATACATTTACTTTTATCCTCTTCGCCACTGTGTTGACTCGTTAGCCGCTTGGGCGGTCGGTCACTTCTCTTACGCACTGTTGGCAAGTACTGGGCATGCACTGGGTCCTGAATGTATCTGAACCTGGTTCAGAGCTAATTAAGTCTGGTCTTGAAACAGCTCACACTCGGTGCCGTCGCAACACTCTCTGGCAGGTTGTTCCAAGAGTTCACAGCTCTCCTTCCGAAAAAGTTTGCCCTCACTGTTTTCTGGACTTGCGGCTTCTTCAACCTTGAGCTGTGACCCTTTGTAGAGCGAATGTCCGCCAGCTCCAGGTATGTAAAGTCGAGTGAGATGTTAGAATAGGTAAGCTGGGTTTGGTTAGGTTAGGTTAGATGAGTTAGGGTAGGTTAGCTCTTTAGATTAGCCAATTTCTAAGAGGTTAAGCAAGGTTAAGTTTAGTTAGATTACGTTAGATTAGGTTGGGTTAAACTAGGTTAGAGTAACTTGTGTTGTTAGGTTAGCTTCAGAATAGCCAAAGACCGATTATGTTTAATTGGGTGAACTTAACCCTTTCACAGCGGGAGGTTACCCTAACCTGAATAAAATCGTCTGGCGGGAGCCAGAATTAAATAGTAAGTGCGTGACACACGGTGAAAGGGTTAATCGAGATAGGTTTTAACCCTTTCAATGCGGGAAGTTACCTTAAGCTGAATAAAATAGTATGCGGTAGCCAGAATAAAATGACAAGTGCGTGACACGCAGGTTAAGTTAGAAACGGTTAGTTAGATCCGCGCAACTTGAGGATTCGGAGAAGTTTCAGTGTGCTGGTACCATACACCTGTACTGCACACCTGTTTCTGGTCACACCTATTGATGACGACGGGTCCGTGTTTGCCCACCTGCCACAACTCAGCCACACCACACTATATTTCTACTTTTATCATGTTTGTTTGCTTTTAGCTTGAATGTGACGCAGATTCATTTACGGATATATTTTAGTTATGAAAGAGACTCGCCGACAAATGTTATTTACGCCTGAATATAACAAAGATGCATCCATGAACGTCAGTACCCAAGCGTAATTAATATCGAGAACTTAATTGACTCGAAGAACAATTCTGAGAAACTCCACATTAGGCACGTGACTAGTCTAGGTCTAGGCAGAAGGTTGTCAATGATGTTACAAATATGGCTAAGAAACCCACACAAACCTGACCAAGGAGCTGACACACAGCTCCATACTTTGGTGAATATGTTGGTACTCCTGAGTTCTGTATAATCCGATCAGAAGGGAAAAACTTTACAGGGCTTAAGTGATGCTGAAATTTATGTCATTTACTTTATTATATCCTCTTCGCTCTCTTTTCAGTAACGACCAATGAACCAGCTTACTCTATTTTCTATTTTACTTTTCTTTTCTCTTTTATTTACATTATGGTCGATAATAGCCTCTTCGGCTGTCTCAAGACCAGGGCAAATACCTGCAACAAACTATGTTACATTCACTGTACGGTATAATGGATTGAATATGACTTGCTATAAATCAACCTTTGACTTTGAATAATGAAATGACGTACTCATAGTTTCAGCCCTGTATTCATATTTGAAATTACACGAATGTATGAAGAGAAGGAAGAGTAGGAGGGAAGCTGGCATATTGGTCGTCGTCCGCTCCACTCCATTATATGGGCCACAGGCTTTTGGGCTATGGGACACGGCCACCAGAGCCAGACGTTTGGGTCCCGAAAGTTAGGATGTTTGGGCCATGGATCAAAGTAATCAAATCCCTTGGCTTAAATGTCTACCCTTTCCATGACCGCAAGCAGTGTGTGGTGAAAAATGGCACGAAATCATCATCCGTACTTGTCACAAGTGGGGTACCACAGGGCAATGTATTGGACCTGCTGTTGTTAGTTTGTTTCATAAATGACATGCCTCACGTTGTACACTCCTCCTAACAAATGTTTGCAGATGACGCCAAGTTATTTCGAGAAATCAAGAACCAATCTGACTGTAAAGAGCTGCAGAAGGACCTCTGTGGGCTCTAAGAATTGTTGAAAAAATGGCTGCTAAGATTCAATGTCACGAAGTGTAAGAGGATGCAGCTGGGGCGTACCAACGGTAAGGAGGCGTATCATATGTCCCAACGGGATGAAGAAACTGCACTATTTGAGACTGAATGTGAGAAGGACCTAGGTGTGTATGTTGACAATGAGCTGAAGTTCTCGGGCCATTGCGAGAAGAAGGTAAATCATTGGGTCTTATAAGAGGGTCGTTCAGATTATCTAGACCAGTGGTTCTCAACCTTGTTTGCCCCATGCACCCCTTTCACCATATGTCAGAATGTCATTCCCCCCTCCTTTCCAAGATTGTCTGCCTCAAAAAGTGCATTCCAAATAATATGCATATAATACTGAAAATCCTTTATTTTTTCCATATTAGTACATATACATTTACAATTTTACATGGATTATTTTTGTAGTGGAGTTTTACAAATTAAATGCCAATTGAAAATGTTGATGGATTTATAAAACTTGAATAAAAGTAAAATAGTTTTTTTTATTTATAATGAATTACTTAACAGACCAAACTGAAGCATAATGCAATAAACAAAAAGTTCAATAGAATACCAGGATATTGTAAATTTGTAATTAATTTTATTCAGATGAAGATTACAGTTAATGAGAAACCTGTGATTGTTTTTTCTTCGCCAATTCTGGGATACGCGGAGGAGTGCTTGAAAGGGCACAACGCAGGTCATTTTCTACCTCTAATCTACTACGTTGCTTCGTTTTAATTTGCAACAGAGTTGAAAAGCCTAACTCACAAAGATATGTCGACACAAACGGAAGCAATGCACGGATAGCTCTTTCGGCCACTTTTGGGTAGGAATCGCACATCAAGGGCCAAAATTCTGTGATTGATTTCTCATCGAACATATCTCTTGCTCCAGAATCAGTTTCCCCCCCCCCCCTGAATACCTGAATTCCCCCCCCTGGGGGGAATTCCCCCCTGGTTGAGAACCCCTGATCTAGACGATCCGTCCCTCGTAACGATCTTCAAGAGTGAAGTGCTTCCCCATCTGGAGTACTGTTACCCTGTCTGGTCCCCTAGATATGCTAGGGACTTTCAGTTGGTTGAAAATGTTCAAAGGAGGGACTGATTGGCCACCAGATTGAAGCGCCTGAACTTGCCTAGCTTATACTACAGACGGGCAAGGGGTGACCTAATTGAGGTGTAAAAGCATCTCAAGGGGCACTACTCAGTCGAGTGTTCTTACTTGGAGCTGGCGGACGCTCGCCCAACAAGGGGTCACAGCTCAAGATTGAAGAAGCCGCAAGTCCAGAAAACTGTGAGGGCAAACGTTTTTGGAGTGAGGGTTGTAAACTCTTGGAACAATCTACCAGAAAGTGTTGTGACGGCACTGAGTGTGATCTTTTTCAAGGCAAGACTTGACCAACACTGGAGCAGTTTCAAGTACATTTAGGAGCCGGTGCATGCCCGTACTTGCCAACAGTGCGTAACAGAGACGTGACCGATCGCCCAAGCGGCTAACTAGCCGATCAGTGGTGAAAAGGATAACAGATACAAAACTGTTTAAAAAAAAAAAATATATATATATATATATATATATATATATATATATATATATATATATATATATATATATATATATATATATATATATATATATATATATATATATATGTATATATATATATATATATATATATATATATATATATATATATATATATATATATATATATATATATTTTTCTTGAGGGCTTTCGCAGGGCTTTAGCCACAATAGCGGCGGCACCAGCATATATTGTGATATGTCTTGAGGGCTTTCGCCATCTAGAACAAGCGGCACCGTCGCAGTGTTTGAAGCACGTCACCACTGTACAATCAGCTGTTGGCGGAATGGAGGTGTCGGCGCCCTATGCCAACAGCAAGAATTCGTTCTATCTTGGCCGTGCTGGCTACGCTAGGTTAGGTTAGGTTATCATTTGTTTGTATTGGTATATATTACGTTAGGATATGCAATATTAAGCCAAGCAAGAATGATCGTCTCTTATTCTCTCTTTCTTGCTGAGTGTACATTGGTGCAGCGCTTCAAACACTGCGACTAGTCGCTTTTTCTAAATGACGGAAGCTTTCAGGAAAAAAAATCGCACCCGGGCACACGTCACTGACCCACTTCGGGGCTTCGGGGGCGAAAATGTAATAATAATAATAATAATAATAATAATAATAATAATAATAATAATAATAATAATAATAATAATAACAATAATAAAGAAATACAAAAATGGAAAAAAAGATCAATAGTGAGAAGTAATATATGTATGTTGTGTTGTCAAAGTAGTAGAAACAATTGAGACCTGCAATTGTGTGTAAATGAGGCAGAAAGTCAGATCAGCAGCCTGGGACTTCGTCACAATTTTTGTGATGCCTTATGACAGCAGGGTCTAGCATTAGACAACACATTATGCTTCCAATATCTGTCTTCCCAGGCGGTATAGTACATCCCTGTTTGATACCTGCCTACTACCTTTGTTAATAATACAGATAATTTTATGTAAGTAATTAAAGTAAAGTATCAATATCAAAAGTCTTATGTTTTTGTCTGTGTCTTTGTTCTGTTACGAACCACGCCATCAATTGTCATGATCTACCTACCCAGCACCACGAGCAACGCCATCTAGGGACGAAACCCGAGTATGACTAGTCCTAGTTACCACTCCGGGGTTTCCCTTCTCCATATCCTGGTTGTTGCGTCACCTCCTCCAAGTCTTCCTCATCAGCTCCAGATCGATGAGAGTTCAGTTCACTCTGGGAAGTGACCACAGGATCACCTATCCTGGAAACCTACGGCACAGTGACTACCTACCGTCTTCTACAATACTCAGCCTTACTCGTCAGCCATCTCAGCTCCACACTTAAGTATTTGTTATCCTTTATTGCCTCCCCGCGTTCACATGCTTTAGAATGTTGTATGTTGTATAAATATGTATATACTGTTAAGACAATGTTACGTATGTTTAGGTTAAGTATGGTTAAGGGTAATTTATAAGAAGCTGAATATTTTGTTAAGGAATTTATGGTACTTTATTATACACAACAAAAACTCACTTTATTATACACAACAAAAACTCGCATCATTTGTCTACCCTTTTATAGTCCGATTGTTTTTGTTTTTTTTATTGTTGTTGCCTGTTGGGATCTGGGTAGACTTTTAACTATATTCTAAATCCCCAACTCATAACAAATGGCGACCGTGACAGGACACGACCTTAAGTGCCATATTTCTTCCCCCCTTGTTACTCCTTGTTAATTATTCCTCCCAGTCACTTCTTTTCACAATTGCTTTACAGTGGTTTAAAGTTTCCTTCATATGTGTGTGCATATATTGGTATTATCGTACAGTAAGAGTGACAGACGTAGGATATTAGGTTCCAAGTGTCATAAGGCTTACCTGTTATTACATGTGGCAGTCGTGTAGTAAGCCTTATCGAGTGTAGGGAAGAATCCGGATCTATTTAATGCCGTACCCTCGCTCCAGAGTAGGCTGTTCCATAGTCACTAGTTTAGGGTGAAGTGATATCTTGGGACACCCCTCTCTACCAGGACCCCATAATTATAAAGCCTCAATTATTGTTCTTCTCATTATCTCATTTGGGGTCAATAATCAAGTAACTCAAGGGTTGTTAATCCGGATCTTTATATAAATGCCGTAATACACCCTTCCTGTTTACTCAAGGGTTGTTTATCCGGATCTTTATATTAATGCCGTAATACGCCCTTCCTATTTCAAGTATCTAAGGGTTGTTAATCCGGATCTTTATATTAATGCCGTACTACGCCCTTCCTGTTTACTCAAGGGTTTTTAATCCGGATCTTTATATTAATGCCGTAATACGCCCTTCCTGTTTCAAGTATCTAAGGGTTGTTAATCCGGATCTTTATATTAATGCCGTAATACGCCCTTCCTGTTTCAAGTATCTAATGGTTGTTAATCCGGATCTTTATATTAATGCCGTAATACGCCCATCCTGTTTCAAGTATCTAAGGGTTGTTAATCCTGATCTTTATATTAATGCCGTAATACGCCCTTCCTCTTTCAAGTCTCTTATCCTTATCTAAGGATCTTCTCAGAAGAACAATATTCATAAGTGTAATTTCCCTAGGTATAACTTGGGTAGTTTCCGTGACTTTCTGGTTATCCACTGCCGTTATATTTTCTAGGGTAATCCACTGATCTTATCTTTTGACCATTAGTTAATTTATCTAGGTTTTTTTAACAATGGCCATTTCAGGATTGGTTAAACTTGGTAGTCCTGGAGGAGTGGAAAAGCAAGATACCATTTCACATCTTGAAGCATGTAGAGGAGCGTGGAGAGGTTAATTTAGGGCGTGCGGCTGAGGTGGCTGATGCGTACGCCTTGCTGGTGGAGTCACTGTGCCGTAGAGAACGTGGTACTTTCCGGCATGTTAGGTCCTCCTCTGGTGATAACCTTGGGGACGTGAGTGGTAGGTCGAAAGGTCCCACACCTACCCCCCCCTGATGCAACCAAGTTTTATTGTTCTTACTGTAAAAACCCAGGCCATACGATCCAGTCTTGTAAACACCCAAAGTGTCGAACTGCTAAAAGTAGTTCCCTGGATCCCAAATCCAAACCAATAGCAACCACCAATGTGGAAAGGCCCCATCAGGATCTCTTCTCTTCATTCACCTATGAGGGAAAAATTTCAATCATAGAGGGGTCTCGTTCTTTCCCTATTCGTATACTACGTGATACGGGCGCAGCACAATCTATCCTCCTGTTTAACGTCATTCCTGATATATCTACCGCATTTGCTAATGAGAGTGTTCTAATTTCTGATCTCTCATCCCATTCTTCCTATCCCTTAGCTAAAGTGCACCTCCAATGTCCCTTGATTACTGGGGAAGTGCAAGTAGCCGTTAGGAAAGATCCAATGCCTGTGAGCGGCATTCATTTATTATTGGGTAATGACTTGGTAGGAGATCTAGTGGTTCCCAACATAAAGACAGTCGACTCTCCCTTACCTGTCAACTCCACCACTGACCTTGAAGAAACTACTCCTCACCTTTTCCCATCTTGTGCTGTCACCCGGTCACAGAGTGTGCGAAATGGGCCCTCTTCATCTAAAACCACCTCCAATATCTTCCTACCCACAGAAGATCTGTTCAATAAGACCATTAGTAAGGATGAGCTCATTAAAGCCCAACAATCTGATCCATCTTTGAATAAACTTCATCATGCAGCAGTTGAGGGTAAAGATTTTAACACCCTTCCGTGTTTTTATTATCAGGAAGGGGTTTTGATGAGGGCCTATAGGTCCCCTGAGCTTGCCCATCTAGACACGTGGTCTGAAATACATCAAGTGGTAATTCCCTCCTCAGTCAGACCAGCATTAATTTCCCTTGTCCATGATGGTATTTCAGGACATTTGGGAATCCTGAAAACATATAAAAAGCTCCTCCAACACTATTACTGGCCTGGACTTAGGAAGGATGTGTCAAAGTACCTAAAATCTTGTCAAATGGTAGGAAAACCAAATGAAAGTATACCAGCAGCTCCCATTAAGCCCATCCCAGTATTTTCTACACCATTTGAAAAGATTGTTGTGGATTGTGTGGGCCCATTACCAAAGACTAAGAAGGGAAATCAATTCCTGCTCACAGTTATGGATACCAGTACACGTTATCCTGAGGCTTTTCCCCTTAAAAGCATCACTTCAAAAAATGTAATCAAACCTCTTTTGCACCTTTTCACTTCAGTGGGCATTCCTAAAGAGATCCAATCCGATCAGGGCACCAATTTTACGAGCAATCTTTTCAAACAGGTGATGAAAGACCTCAGTGTGGACCATTGTACATCTTCGGCTTACCACCCACAATCCCAAGGTTGCTTGGAACGGTTCCATCAAACTTTCAAATCAATGCTCAAAAAATACTGTATAGAACACCAAAAGGAATGGGATGAAAGCATAGACTTGTTACTCTTTGCCATCAGGGAATGTCGCCAGGAGTCATTGGGTTTCTCCCCGTTCGAGTTACTATATGGGAGACAAATTAGGGGACCCCTTAAAATAGTAAAGGAGCAGTGGTTTGACACTCCATCTATTAAGCCCGCAACAGTTTCCCAATACATTGACACTTTACGGGACAAATTAACTGAAGTCCGAACCATTGCTCAGTCAAACTTAAACAAAGTTCAAGAAAAAATGGTGAAGTCCCAACCTAAATTAGTTGAAAGATCATTTTCTCCAGGTGACAAAGTATTACTCTTTCTACCCATTCCAGGCTCTCCCCTTAAAAGCAAGTTTACTGGTCCCTATATAGTTGCTAATAAACTATCTCCCCTCAACTATATAGTCCATACTCCTGATCGCAGAAAAGATTCACAACTTGTTCACATTAATCTCATGAAACTTTACCATTCCAGGCAGTCAGAGGAAGACATTCCAGAGGCTATAAGCCTACCTGTATTGCATACGGTTTTGTCAGGGCCGGAGCCGGAGACAGATGACATGGATCTATTGGAGAATTTAGACTTCCCTCTACCTAAAGAAAACCCTGATAACAGTCACATACTCAACAACTTGGATGAGTATTTTTCTGTTCTGAATACATCTCAAGCAAAAGATCTCACTAAGTTATTATCAACATTTCCTAAAGTCACGTCAGACCTCTCAGGGTTTTGCAATATACTTAAACATGATATTAAGCTAATTTCAGATGATGTACAACCCATTAGGCAATCAGCATATTGACTAAATCCACAAAAAAGAGAGATTATGAAAAAGGAGGTAGATTTTTTGTTAAAACATAACTTAGCTGAGCCTAGTACCTCCCCCTGGGCTTCACCTTGCCTTCTCATTCCAAAACCCGATAGCACTTTTCGTTTCTGTACCGATTATCGTAAAGTGAACCAGGTCACTGTCTCAGACTCCCACCCTTTACCTTTGATTGAAGATATAATAGACAGCATAGGCTGTGCAAAATTTATATCTATCGTGGACATGTTGAAAGGATATTATCAAGTGGGACTCACGGATAGGGCAAAAATAATCTCAGCATTTATAACTCCATTTGGTCTTTTTCAATATTTGGTTATGGCGTTTGGCTTTTCTAATGCTCCGGCCACATTCCAGAGGGCAATCAATTACCTGATTCAGGACCTAGGTGGGACGTTCGCCTACCTGGATGACCTGGTGGTGGTGTCGGACGGCTGGGACGAACATCTGGTGCGTTTGGAGATACTGTTCGCACGACTGCAAGAGACTGGATTCACCATAAACCTGGCTAAATCTGCTTTTGGCCGGGCCTCAGTGACTTACCTGGGACATATCGTTGGGCATGGTATGGTGAGACCCAAGGACGCAAACGTTAAAGCCATCTTGTCCTTCCCCACTCCAAGGACGAGGAAGGAACTCATGCACTTCCTGGGGATGTGCGGCTACTACCGTCGGTTCTGCAGTAACTTCTCCAGCGTGGCCGGACCCCTCACAGACCTTACCAGTTCTGCGGTCCCTTACATCTGGAACCAGAGGTGCGACCAGTCTTTCCACCGCCTCAAAGCCTTCCTTGCCTCCAAGCCTGTAGTCCACCCCTCTGACTACACCTTACCCTTCCATCTGCAAATCGACGCTAGCGGTGTCGGAGTGGGGGCTGTGCTCCTACAACCCGACCCAACCACTGATGTCCTTCACCCTGTGGCATACTACTCCGCCAAGTTGAAAAAACATCAGACCAACTACTCAACCATAGAGAAGGAGGCCCTGGCTCTGGTGTTGGCAATAAAGAAGTTTGAATGTTACCTCCAGTTTTGCCCACAAACAACCCTAGTCTTCACCCACCATAACCCACTCACGTTCATCCAAACCAACAAGACCTCCAACCAGCGAATCCTCCGCTGGGCTCTCCTCACCCAGCCCTATAATCTACAAGTCCGGCACATAAAGGGGGTGGACAACCTGATTGCGGACTCCTTATCCTGAGCTCCAGTGGAAATGCAGCAGCTACTCTCCAGACGCACCAGGTGATCACCTCCTTCGCGCCCGCGCTATGGAGGTCTTTGGAGGGGGGGTGTGTTACGAACCACGCCATCAATTGTCATGATCTACCTACCCAGCACCACGAGCAACGCCATCTAGGGACGAAACCCGAGTATGACTAGTCTTAGTTACCACTCCGGGGTTTCCCTTCTCCATATCCTGGTTGTTGCGTCACCTCCTCCAAGTCTTCCTCATCAGCTCCAGTTCGATGAGAGTTCAGTTCACTCTGGGAAGTGACCACAGGATCACCTATCCTGGAAACCTACGGCACAGTGACTACCTACCGTCTTCTACAATACTCAGCCTTACTCATCAGCCATCTCAGCTCCACACTTAAGTATTTGTTATCCTGTATTGCCTCCCTGCATCCACATGCTTTAGAATGTTGTATGTTGTATAAATATGTATATACTGTTAAGCCAATGTTGCGTATGTTTAGGTTAAGTATGGTTAAGGGTAATTTATAAGAAGCTGAATATTTTGTTAAGGAATTTATGGTACTTTATTATACACAACAAAAACTCGCATCATTTGTCTACCCTTTTATAGTCCGATTGTCTTTGTTTTTTTTATTGTTGTTGCCTATTGGGATCTGGGTAGACTTTTAACTATATTCTAAATCCCCAACTCGTAACAGTTCATAATACATATAATTATTTTATATAATTGATTAAAATTAAAGTATCAATGCAAAGATAATTTTGCTTACCTTTCACCTTTCTTTCTTTCTTGAGTTGTACAATCAGTCTAAACTACTGATTCCAAAATATAAAATCTTAACATTCGCTACGTGACCGAAACGATAATTTTACACTGTCACTGTTCTTGTAGTTTAAAGAAATGGTCTGGGGTTATTTACATCTTCGATCTTGTTAAGGGTTTTAGAGATCTCTTTGGAGACTTACAAGTTACAGCTAGTAGGCGTCCAAACTTGCAGACTTTCCAGAGACAACCGGACATGCATTGGGCAGTTCAAGATGTCCTGTAAAATTACAGCGTATTGGATAATAGCGCCATTATCCCTGAGTATAAGTAGTAGCACCACTAGCTCTGATTATATATTGTAACACCATTTCCTGTAAGTAAGTGTGGTAGCGTGACTATACCTGATTATAATTATGTAGTAGCGCCACTAACCCTGAATATACAGTATTAGTACCAATAGTACCAATATATTTACTACTATCCCACACGAATGACTACCTGACTACAGCTGGGGAAGACCTGAAAAAAGGCTGATATAATGTTCAGTGACCCGCGTCCATGTCAACCCTAACGGTTCGGGCACCAACGCCAGACCAGCGCTCCACCCCAGACCCACTGCCCGAGCCGAGGCGCTCTCCCAGACGTGGCAGGAGGCCGCCTCCATTAATGCACTACCACCCGCTGTACGGGATCTCACCCTCGCACTACAACCACAACGCCGACAGCGCATCTCCGAGTACCAAGACCTATCTGCAGACACTGACGTGCCTTTCACACAGTGTGAACTACTAAATGCTGTTAAGCACGGCCGGTCCACCGCCCCTGGCGATGACGGCGTCACATATGAAGTGCTCAATGCCCTTATTGCCACCCCTGGTAACCCCCTCCTCTGTCTATTTAGCCTCTCTTATGATACTGGTCAGCTGCCTCACTTATGGAAGACTGCCACCACCATCCCAGTCCCTAAGCCAGGCAGACAAGACGAATATCGTCCAATATCCCTCATCTCCTGCTTCTCAAAGATGATAGAGCGCATGATACGCCACCGCCTCCACTGGAAAATTGAAGCCCACCTGCACCCTGACCTCTATGGTTTCCGCCCCGGAAAGAGTACTGCTCACTGCATCGCTCACTACATGGCGAACACCTCAGCCAAAACCTACCTCTTCGTAGACTTCAAGGGTGCTTTTGATAAAGCCAATAGTGAAGCGATCCTTGAGGGCCTCACTCACATTGATGTGAAGGGCAAACTCCTCACGTGGATTGCTGACTACCTCTCCCGTCGACAGGCCCGTGTCCGGTTTCAGGGCCACTACTCTACGATCAGGGACCTTGATCTTGGCATGACTCAGGGAGGTGTACTCAGCCCTACACTCTTTAATGTTCTCAAGAACTCCATCTGCCGCCTTAACGACATCTTTGCTGATCGCGCCCTAGACAGTCACATCATAAGCTACGCTGATGATATTCACCTCCAAATTACTACAGTGCAACATGAACAACCTATACTCTCCACGTTTGCCCGGACCTGTCAAACACTCGGGCTAGTCATCTCACACACTAAAACCAAGTTCATCTCACACTTCCGGCGTCAGACTCCGCTGACTCTGCAAGGACAAGACATCGATCAAGTAAGCACCTACAGGTACCTTGGTCTACCCGTGCGAGCCACTACCAGTGCCACCACCTCTGCTGTCGCCGCCCACGTCATCTCCCAGTGCCGCCAACGAACGAGGCCCCTCCAGTCCCTTACCCACGGCCTCAAAGGAGCCTCTGTCAGAGTCCTACGCCTCATGTACATTGCTATCGTCAGAGCTGTCATAGATTATGCCTCTCCTGTCCTTGTAGTTGCCTCCCAATGCGAGAAACAAAGCATAGAGAAAATCCAAAACAGAGCGATGAGACTCATCCTCGGCTGCCCTATGACCACCAGAATAGAAGTCATGCAGCATGAAATAATCCTGCTTCCAGTCTGCGATCGAATTACTGCTGTCAATGCCATCCTTGGTGTTAAACTCCTTCGCAGTGAGAAACCGACTTCCCTGTCTCGCTCACTGAACTCACATCTTGACTCCCTCCTGCGCCGGCCTGCCCCCATTATCTCTCCCTCCCTCTCTCAACACTGGCCCGTCCACACTGCTGCTGACCTCTCTCCCTCCCGAGTATACTCATCCACCTCTACCGCCGTGGACCTCCCCGTGTGTTGATGTTGTCGTCCACACCTTCCCTGGTCGTAAATCCACCCAACTGAGGTATATGCTCAAACTTAACTGCCTTGAGCAGATTGATGATGTCGCCTCTTCTCTTACGACCTCCCTCCCTCCTATCCTCGTCTACTGTGATGGGTCTGTCACCACGCTGGGCTGCGCTGGGGCAGCTGTATGGATTCCTGAGCGCCAGGCCCGCAAGAAAATCAGGGTCCACGACTGGGCCTCCTCCACTGACACTGAAAGCATAGCCATCCTCGCGGGCATTCATGAGGGGGCGACCTATGCTCGCACTGAACGCCGGAACCTCCTTATAATCAGTGAAAGCACTTCTGCGCTAGCGAGGCTCAAATTACCCTCCCCCTCCTCCCCTGCCGCCCAACACACCCTAGCCGCCGTCGCCGGGCTAGAACAAACTGATGACATCCGTGTCAAGTTTATTTGGATCCCTTCACATATAGGAATAACTGCCTGTGACACTGTTGATCGACTTGACAAAGAAGCGACACAAGTAGTATAACCGCCAGTCAGGCGGTTAAGGATATTTAGACTCTTCACGTAGTACTCGAACATTATAATTCGATCAAGCCTGTTGAATACAATTCATTTAGTATTTCAAATAAGTCATACATAGGCACTCCTACATAAATGTTTAATCCAACATATATTTACATAACAATCATGGCTATGTAATTAGTTTACTCTTAACACTTACAATGAGTACTCAATTTGCCATATTTCTATATTGTCACACTGACAAATGATGCAATGGACACAGTCTACCTGTGTACACAATAAGTACTAGTTAAACTTACGTGTTGAAAGTCTAGAGAGAAGCCAGGGTAGGTGTTGCCTCTAAGATATGGGTAGCTACACTGAAATGCCCACCCGATAGCCTGGCCCCCTGGCTGTTCAGCTATGGCTGAGTCAGGTGATTATAATTATACATAAACAAACTCCCTTCACACACTCCAACCTCCTTCTGGGCCTCTCAACTCCACCATCTTCGTACCCTACATACTGTATACGGGCTGCTTGCTGTAACAGGTAGAAGATATTGAAGCCACCCTCGCCCTCTCCCTGAATCATCTCAAATCTCGCATACACGCCACACAACGAGAAGCATTCGACGTAAAATGGACACACCTGAAACAACCGGGGTAACGTCACACTATGCCACTATGACGCTGTAACCGGTGACTCCAACCGCTTCTACAAAGAATATCAATCTCTGACTCGATCTCAACAGATTATATACATGAGACTGCGCCTAGGGTACAGGTACCTGTGGGAGTACATTGGCAACCCTGAGCCAGGCCGCACTGTTTGTAAACTTTGTGGCCAACCCGACTCTCACACCCTCCCTCACTACATCCTCACTTGCCCTATGACCTCCTCCTACAGGTCCCCAGCCGTTACCAACACCTCTTCCCTCCCTGACCAGATATCCCTCCTCCTAGTCACAGGCCTGGCACTTGACATTATTAGGGACCTGCCACGCTTTGCTATAAACAGATGAAATGTACCGGGAATTTTCCCCCCCACACACTCATCATTCTGTCACTTTATGTAACTTGCTGACAAAACCCATGACCCTTCAGGCTTCCACGCCCTTAATGCATGAGTCATAAAGGCAAGCATGAACTCCGCATGCTTCCAAGTTGGGCACTGTAAACGCTTCTGCGCTTCACCTTGCACAGGATGTAAGGGGGTGCCCAATAAACTAGCCCCCCCCCCCGGGGCAATCTGTAAAAACAAAAAGAAAAAATCTGTCACCAAACGGTTCGTCTCAACTCTAGAGGCTGGATTCGTACCCTCTAACTTCTCCACCCTCCCCCCCCCCCTTCGTTTTAGAGAGAAAGAGAAAGAATAAGGTTAGTGGTGGAGGAAGGGTGTGGATATCAATAGTTCAGAGGTGTTGTCTAGCTTAGCTGGTAATATAGAGTGTGTGTGTGCGTTTAACAGTTTATTAGTTTATTGTTGGTGGTTAAGAGTTGTTTGTCTGGTTGGCTGCCTGCGTTGTTGGCATACACTCCCACTCCTCCATACCCCTATCCCATCCCCCCCATTCTCCCACTCATCCACCCAGGCATTCCTCCATCTCCCTTCTCCCATTCTTCACTCTCCCATTTCTTCCTCCCTCTTCTCCATCACCTCTCACCCTTCCCTTACCCCCACCCCACTCCTCCATCACCTCTCCTCCACTCTCCCTCATTCCATCCTTCAGGCAATATGGCAACATTGCCATGTCTTATTAAAGATTTTGTTGCAAATTTCTGGTGTTTCTACAAAGTTATGTCACAGTTCCCCTAAAAAGTAAAATATACATTTAGTGTAATAATTAACAGCACGGTAATCGGAAACGTAGCACTCAGTGAAAAGGCATCGCGGTAGGCTAATGTTGTCTTTTTGATAGAATATTTGAGAACAAATTATCTTTCTAAGAGGTATAGGAATCTCAGGAAGGTTAGGAACCCGAGCTTATTTCACCTGATGATTAAACACCCTAAAACGTGGGGGTTAAGTTAGGTTAGACTGGGTCAAATTAAATTAGGTAAGGTTGGGTTAGGTTAGTATTAGGGTGTTTAATCATTAGGTAAAATAAGCGGGGTTTCCGAATCTTCATGAGATCCGATTGAAGTTTATTTATTCTTTGGGGGAAAATTAGATGCCTGATCAAGTTCATGCCAACCTGTCCAACATTCTTGACATTCCTGTTGAAGGTGAGAACAACCCAGGTGTAATGTTCTGGACAAAGTGACCTTCACGATTGGGCCCGAGGCAACACTGCACAAGCCGGTCCCTCTCGGTCGCTCGGTGGCCGGTACAGCAACAACATACACGGTTGGAGCAAGAAATTGTGATTTTGGCTTCAAATTGAACTTTATGATAAAGAAAACACCTTTTCCCCTGTAATGAATATATATTAATAATACAAATGATTTCATAATGGTATACTGTAACTTGATGACATCCGGTGCATGCTGACTAAAGTATTTTCTTTAGAATATAGCATGATCACACATTTGTCTCGCTGCCCAATACTACTAGTGCCTGCGGCGCAAGTGGGTGATTATTGCATCATCTTAAATCACCATAAAAGTTCACAAAATATATGACATTGTTGAATTTAGTCCCATTGACACAAAATTTACGTCGTCTGTAGAAACACAATTACCGTCTCCTGTACACCAAGATACACTATTACCGTCTCCTGTACACAAAGATACATTATTACCACCTCCTGTACACCAAGATACACTATTACCGTCTCTTGTAAACAACGATACACCATTACCGTCTCATGTACACACAAAGATACACTATTAACCGTCTCCTGTACACAAAGATACACTATTACCGTCTCCTGTACACAAAGATACACTATTACCGTCTCATGTACACACAAAGATACACCGTTGCCCCCGTACACAAAGATACACTATTACCGTCTCCTGTGTACACAAAGATACACTATTACTGTCTCCGTACAATAAAGATACATCATTACTGTCTCCTGCATGAAAGATACACTATTACTGTCTCATGTACACACAATGTACATATACCTGCCACGTCTCCTGTACACAAAGATACACTGCCGTCGTTCCCTGTACACAAGATATACACTATTACTGTTTCCGTACACAAAGATACACTGATACCGTCTCATGTACACACAAAGAGTTGCTACCAGCACACCTTCCTGTACACAAGATACACTATTGCAATGTCTCCTGTACACAAAGATACACTATTACCGTTTCCTGTGCCACAAGATATAAATTATTACCGTCTCTTATGTACACACAAAGATAAGACGTTACTGTCTCCTAAAAAGCTAATAAAGATACACTATTACTGTCTCCTGTACACAAGCATACTATTACCGTTCCATGCACACAAAGATATTACCTATTACCGTCCATGTACACACAAAGATACACTGTTACCGTCTCCCCTGTACACAAAGATACACCGTTAATGTCTTCCTGTACACAAAGATACATCATTAATGTCTCCTGTACACAAAGATACACCCTCAGCACAGTCTCCCCGTACACAAAGATACACTGTTACCGTCTCCTGTACACAAAGTTATTACACTATTACCGTCTCTTCTAAGGTACACAATAAAAGATGCACCGTTACCAAGTCTCCCTGTACACAAAGATAATTATTACTCGTCTCATGTACACAATAAAGATGGCACCATTAATGTCCCCTCGTACAAAGATGACCTACTACTGTCTCCTGTACACAAAGATACACCTATTACCGTCTCATGTACACACAAACATACACGTTACAAATCTCTGTACACAAAGATACACCATTACCGTCTCTAATGTACACACAAAGATACAACATTACAGTATACATTACACAAAGATACACACATTACCGTCTCCTGTGCCAACAAAGATACACTATTACCGTCTCATGTACACAAAGATACACCATTACAGTCTCCCATACACAAAGATACACCATTACCGTCTCCATGTACACAAAGATACACTATTACCGTCTCCCTGTAGCCACAAAGATACACTATTACTGTCTCCTGTACACAAAGATACAGTATTACCGTCTCATGTACACAAAGATACACCGTTGCCCCTGTACACAAGATAAATGTTACTGTCTCCTGTACACAAAGATACACTATTACCGCCTCTATGTACACTACTGTAAAGATACACCGTTACTGCCCCCTGTAAAACAACGACACACCATTACAGTCTCCTGTACACAAAGATACACCTATTACTGCCCCTGTACAAAGATACACTATTACCAGTTCCTGTACACAAAGATACACTATTACCGTCTTCCTGTACACAAAGATACACTATTACTGGGTTTCCTGTACACAAAGACATACACTATTACCGTCTCCTCTGTACACAAAGATACACTATTACTGTCTCATGTACAATAAAGATACACTATTACCGTCTCATGTACACACAAAGATACACTGTTACCGCTCGCACAAAGATACACCGTTACCAGTCCCTGCGTGTACACAGTTATATGTCTATTAACAGTCTCCCGCACACAAAGATATACCGTGTTACAGTCTCCTGTACACAAAGCATACACTATTACCGTCTCTCCTGCACATTGTAGCATACACCGTTACCGTCTCCTGTACACAAGATACACTGTTACTGCCTGCAATAAAGATATTAATTATTACTGTCTCATGTACACACAAAGATACACTGTTACCGTCTTCCCTGTACACAAAGTATTACAGACTGTTACCGTCTCCTGTACACACAAAGATACACTATACTGTCTCATGTACACAAAGATACACTGTTACCGTCTCGTGCCAAAGCATACACCGTTACTGTCTCACAAAGATACACCATTACCGTCTCCTGTACACAAAGATACACTCATACCGCCCTCCTGTACACAAAGATACACTGTTACCGTCTCTTATGTACAATAAAGAGGCACACGCCCCCAGCAAAGATACACTCCGTTACCGTCTCCCTGTACACAAAGATACACTATTACCGTCTCATACACACACAAAGATACACCGTTACCGTCTCCCTGTACACAAAGATACACTGTTACCTGGCCCCCCAGGCCACAAAGATACTTGGCCACGTCCTATGCCACAACATACACCGTTACCGTCTCCCCAAGTACACAAAGATACACCTTGCCACCGCCCCTATGTACACACAAAGATACACGTTACCGTCTCCTGTACACAAAGATACACCCATACGTCCTTATGCCACAAAGATACACCGTTACCGTCTCCTGTACACAAAGATACACTGTTACCGTCTCATGTGTACACACAAAATATACACCATTAACGTCTCCTGTACACAAAGATACACTATTACTGTCTTCCTGTGTACAATAAAGCATACAATCGTTACTGGGTTCCCATGTGCTGGCTGAAGATACACTTATTACTGTCTCCTGTACACAAGATACACCTATTGGCCCCATGTAATACGATACCGTTACCGTCTCCCTGTACACAAAGATACACTATTACTGTCTCCTGTACAGCGATGGTACTATTATCGTCTTCCTGTACACACGCATACACTATTACTGTCTCCTGTACACAAAGATACACTATTTACTGTCTCCCTGTACACAAAGATACACTATTACTGTTTCCTGTACACAAAGATACACTATTACCGTCTCATGTACACAAAAGATGGCACTGTTACCGTCTCCTGTACACAAAGATATACTGCTGGGTTCCTGTACACACAAAGACATACATCACATCGCCTCTGTGCCACAAAGATACACTAGTTTGCCTGTTTCCTGTACACAAAGATACAATTCATTATAAGTCTCCGTACACACAAAGAGGCCCCCATAACTGCCCCCACACACAAAGATACACTACATACCAACCTCGTACACAAAGACATCGCCATTACTGTCTCCTGTAT
>NW_024743759.1:0-7867 GCF_018991925.1 Homarus americanus
TTAGAACCTTGTCTGGATACATCCCACCCACACCTGGGAATTATCAGAGTTTGGCTGGGAGTGTTAGAGGTGTACCTGGGGTTTCAGGTGTGCCTGGGGTGTCAGAGGTGTATTGGGGTGTCTGGTGTACCTGGGGTGTCTGGGGGTGGGTGTGGGGTGTGCCTGGAAGTTTCAGAGGTGTATTTGGGAGTGTCGGAGGTGTATCTGGGGATTATCAGAGGTGTGCCTGGGAGTGTCAGAGGTGTGCCAGGGGCGTCAGAGGTGAACCAGGGGAGTGTCGGGGAGTGAACCCTGGGGAGTGTCTCAGGTGTGCCTGGGAGGTGTTAGAGGTGTGCCTGGGGTATCAGTATGCCTGGGAATATCTAGAGTGTGCCTGGGAGTGTCGAAGTGTGCAGTGTCTGTGGAGTGCCTGGGGTGTCAAAGGTGTGCCCAAATTATCAGGTGTGCCTGGGAATATCGGAGGTGTGCCTGGGGTGTCAGGGTGTGCCTGGGGTGTCAGAGGTGTGCATGGGGATGTCAGATGTGCTTTGAAGTGTCAGTGGTGTGCCTGGGGTGTCAAGGTGTGCCTGGGGTGTCAGGGTGTGCAGGGTGTCGGAAGTGTGAGGATGTCAGATGCCTGGGAGAGTCAAAGTGTACCTGGGAATGTCAGAGTGTGCCTGGGGAGTGCCAATTGTACCTGGGGTGTCAGAGGTGTGCCTGGGGGTGTCAGAGGTGTGCCTGGGAATATCAGTGTACCTGGGAGTGTCAGAGGTATGCCTGGGACTATCGGAAGTGTACCTGGGAGTATCGGAGGTATGCCTGGGGAATTGTCAGTGTAACTGGGAATTATCAGAGAGGTGTAACTGAGAATTATCAGAGAGTGTATCTCTGGGGTGTAAGGATGCCTGGAAGTGTCAAGAATTGTAACTGGGAGTGTTAGAGGTGTACCTGGGGTGTCAGGGGTGTACTGGAGATGTCTGGGTGTGCCTGGGGTGTCAGAGGTGTGCCTGGGGAGTGAGGTTTGGGGTGTCAGTGGGTACCTGGGGAGTGTCAGGTGTGCCTGGGGTGTCGGATGTGTGCCTGGACCAATGGAGTGTACCTGGGAGTATCGGAGGTGTAACTGGGGTGTCAGAGGTGTGCCTGGGGTGTCAGAGGTGTACCTGGGAGTGTCAGAGGTGTATCAGGACTGTCAGGGGGTTATGCGTGTAGTGTCAGGGGTGTAACTGGGAGTTGTCGGAGGTGTAACTGCAGGGGTGTCAGAGGTATGCTGGGATATCAAGTACCTGGGAGTGTCAGTGGTGTGCCTGGGAGTGTCGAGATTAGCCTGGGGTGTCAGAGGTGTGCCTGGGAGTGTCAGGTGTTCTGGGAGTGTCAGAGTGTTCCTGAGGTGTCAGGGGTGTGCCTGGGGTGTCAGGGGTGTGCCTGGGGTGTCAGATGTGTGCCTGGGGTGTCTGGGGTGTGCCTGGGGGTGTCTGGGGTGTACAGGAGTGTCAGAGGAGTACCTGGGGTGTCAGAGGTGTTCAGAGTGTCTGGGGTGTGCCTGGGAATGTCAAGGTGTGCCTGGGGAGTGTCTGGGGTTGTACCTCAGGTGTCAGGGTGTGCCTGGGGTGTCAGGGGTGTGCCTGGGGTGTCAGAGTGCCTGGGAGTGTCAGGTGTGCCTGGGAGTGTGTGGGGTGTGCCTGGGGTGTCAGAGGTGTGCCTGGGGTGTCAGGGGTGTGCCTGGGGTGTCAGGGTGTGCCTGGGAGTGTCAGGGGTGTTCTGGGGGTGTCTGGGGTGTGCCTGGAAGTGTCAGGGGTGTGCACTGGGGAGTCAGAGGTACCTGGGGTGTCAGAGGTGTGCCTGGGGTGTGAGAGATTGCCAGGGTGGGTACCTGGGAGTGTCAGAGGTGTGCCTGGAAGTGTCAGAGGTGTACCTGGGGGTGTCAAGTGTGCCTGGGGTGTCAGGTGCACCAGGGGTGTTAGTGGAGTGCCTGGGATGTCGGAGGTGTGCCTGGGGTGTCGGATGTCTGCCTGGGGTGTCAGAGGTGGACCAGGGGTGTCAGAGGAGTACCTGGGGTGTCAGTGGTGTGCCTGGGGTGTCAGAGGTGTGCCTGGGAGTGTCAGGTGTGCCTGGGGTGTCAGAGGTGTGCCAGGGAGTGTCAGTGGAGTGCCTGGGGTGTCAAGGTGTGCCTGGGGTGTCGGAGGTGTGCACCAGGATATCAGGTGTACCTGGGGTGCCAGAGTTTGTCCTGGAAGTGTCATGGTTGCTAGAGGTGTCACATGTGTGCGTGGGGTGTCAGAGGTGTGCCTGGGATTGTCAGTGTGCCTGGGGTATTGAAGTGCCAGGGGTGGGTACCTGGGGTGTCAGGGTGTACCTGGGCGTGTCAGAGGTGTGCCAGGGATGTCAGTGGAGTGCCTGGGACTGTCGAGGATGTGCCTGGGGTGTCAGGGTGTGCCTGGCAGTGTCAGAGTGTGCCTGGGAGAGTCAGAGGTGTGCCTGGGGTGTGGGGAAGTGTGCCTGGGGTGTCGGGTGTAGCCTGGTGTCAGAGTGCCAAGGAGAGTCAGAGGTGTGCCTGGGGTGTCAGCGGTGTGCCTGGGTGTAAGTGTGCCTGGAAGTGTCAGAATGTGCCTGGGGAGTGTCTGGGTGTGCCTGGGAGTGTCAGGTGTACCTGGCAGTTTCAGATGTGTGCCTGGGGGTGTCAGTGTACCTGGGGTGTCAGAGGTGTGCCTGGGGTGTCAGAGGTGTGCCAGGGAATGTCAGTGAAGTGCCTGGGAGTGTCAGAGGTGTATCTGGGGGTGTGGGGTCTGCCTGGCAGTGTTAAGAGGTGTGCCTGGGAGTCAGAGGTGTGTGGGGTTGAAGTGTGCCTGGGAGTGTCGGAGTGCCTGGGGTGTTGGAGGTGTGCCAGGGAGAGACAGAGTGCCTGGGTGTGAGGTGTACCTGAAGTGTCAGAGGTGTGCCTGGGACTGGTGTGCCGGGAGTGTGGGGGTGTGCCAGGGGTGTCAGTGGCGTACTGGAGTGTCTGGGTTGTGCATGGGTGTCGAAGTGTGTGTCAAGGGTGTGCCAGGGGTGTCAGTGGAGTGCACGGGGGTGTCAGACCTGGGGATGTCGGATGTGCCTGGGAGTGTCAGAGGTGAACCAGGGGTGTCAGGAGTACCTGGGGAGTGTGATTGTGTGCCTGGGGATGTCAGAGGTGTGAAGTGTCAGAGTGTGCCCTGGAAGTTTGTACCTGGAAGTGTCGCAGATTTACCTGGGAGTGTCACATGTGTACGTGGGAGTGTCAGAGGTGTACCTGGGATTGTCAGAGGTGTACCTGGGAGTATTAGAGGAGTACCAGGGAGTGGAGTACCTGGGAGTGTCAGAGGTGTACCTGGGCGTGTCAGAGGTGTACCAGGGAATGTCAGTGGAGTACCTGGGACTGTCAGAGGTGTACCTGGGAGTGTCAGAGGTGTACCTGGCAGTGTCAGAGGTGTACCTGGGAGAGTCAGAGGTGGCAGGAGTGTGAGAGGTGGCTGCCTGGAGTGTCGGAGGTGTGCCTGGGGAGTGTCCCGGAGGTGTGCCAAGAGTCAGAGGTGTGCCTGGGGTGTCAGCAGTGTGCCTGGGGTGTCTGGAGGTGTACCTGGAAGTGTCCGGAGATGTGCCTGGGAGTGTCACAGGTGTGCAGGGAGTGTCCAGAGGTGTGCCTGGCAGTGTCAGATGTGTGCCTGGGGTGTCAGAGGTGTACCTGGGAGTGTCAGAGGTGTACCTGGGAGTGTCAGAGGTGTACCAGGGAATGTCAGTGAAGTACCTGGGAGTGTCAGAGGTGTATCTGGGAGTGTCAGAGGTCTACCTGGCAGTGTCAGAGGTGTACCTGGGAGAGTCAGAGGTGTACTTGGGAGTGTGAGAAGTGTACCTGGGAGTGTCGGAGGTGTACCTGGGAGTGTTGGAGGTGTACCAAGGAGAGACAGAGGTGTACCTGGGAGTGTATGAGGTGTACCTGAAAGTGTCAGAGGTGTACCTGGGACTGTGAGGGGTGTACCAGGGAGTGTGAGGGGTGTACCAGGGAGTGTCAGTGGCGTACCTGGAAGTGTCTGAGTTGTACCTGGGAGTGTCAGAGGTGTACCTGGGGTGTCAAGGGTGTGCCAGGGAGTGTCAGTGGAGTGCCTGGGAGTGTCGGAGGTGTACCTGGGAGTGTCGGATGTGTGCCTGGGGTGTCAGAGGTGAACCAAGGTGTCAGAGGTAACTGGGAGCCTCAGTTGTGTGCCTGGGAGTGTCAGGGTGATGTGCACAAGTGTCAGAGGTGTACCTGGGAGTGCCGGAGGTGTTCCTGAGAGTGTCAGAGGTGTACCTGGGAGTTTCAGAGGTGTACCTGGGAGTGTCAGGTGTGTACCTGGGAGTATATGGGGTGTAACTGAGAGTGTCTGAGGTGTACCTGGGAGTGTCAGAGGAGTACCTGGGAGTGTCTGGGGTGAACCTCGGAGTGTCAGAGGTGTATCTGGGAGTGTCAGAGGTGTACCTGGGAGTGTCAGAGGTGTACCTGGGAGTGTCAGGGGTGTACCTGGGAGTGTCAGAGGTGTGCCTGGGAGTGTCAGGGTGTGCCTAGGTGTCAGAGGTGTACTAGGCGTGTCAGGGTGTGCCTGGGACTGTCAGAGGTGTGCCTGGGGGTGTCAGGGGTGGCACCTGGGAGTGTCAGAGGAGTACCTGGGAGCGCCAAAGGAGTACCTGGGAGTGTCAGAGGTACCAGTAGTTAGTGGTACCTAGGAGGATGTGTACCTGATAGTGTCAGAGGTAACCTGGGAGGTCAGATGTGTACCTGGAGTGTCTGGGGTACCTGGGAGTGTCTGAGGTACCTGGGAGTGTCGAGGAGCACCTGGGAGTGTCTGGAGGTCAGAGGCACCTGGGATGCCAGGTGTACCCAGAGGAGGGGTGGCACCTGGGAGTGTCTGAGATGTGCACCCAGGAGCGCTGGGATGAGCACCTGGAACATCAGAGGCGTATCTGGGAGGTCTGGGGTGGTACCTGGGAGGTCAGAGGGTACCTGGGAATGTCAGAGGTGTACCTGGGAGAGTCAGGGGTGTACCCAAGTGTCAGGTGTATCCTGGAGCAGCCCTGGGTGTACCTGGGAGGTCTGAGGCACCAAAGTCAGGGGTGGCAGGAGCCAGGTGCACCTAGGAGGCCAGAGGTGTACCTGGGAGCACAGAGCAACAAAGAGTGGAGTACCTGGGAGCACAGAGGTACCTGGAAGGACAGAGGAAAATGGAGTGTCAGATGCACCTGGGAGCAGCCGGAGGTACCTGACAGTGTCAGAGGTACCTGGGAGCAACAGAGGTGTACCTGGAGCCGACATGTACCTGGGAGTGTCAGCAACTGGAGTGTCTGAGGTGCACCAAAGCGTCAGAGGAGGCCAGGGAGGTCGGAGGTGTACCTGGGAGGCAGGAGGCACCTGGAGGTCTGATTCACCCCGGAGGTCAGAGTGCACTTGGTTCCGAGGTACCTGGGAGTGTAGGGTGCACCTGAATGTCTGAGGGGGAGGTCAAGGATAACACCTGGGAGTCATGAGGTGCACCTGGGAGTGTCTGGGGTGTACCTGGGAGGCATGAGGCAAAAAACCTTGGAGTGTCTGAGGTACCTGGGAGTGACTGAGTTGTACCCAAGGAGCACAAAGGTGTACCTGGCAGTGTTCAGTACTGGCAGGCAATGTGTACCTGAGGTCAGCGGTGTACCTGGGAGTGTCAGAGGAGTACCTGGGAGCGTCAGAAAGAATGGGAGTGTCAGAGGCACCTGAAAAACAATGGTACCAGAGCACAGGCACCAGATGTCAGGACAGGAACCAGAAAGTGAGCCTGACAGAAAAATGGAGAAAATTGGAAAGCAGAGAGTATGTATCTGGGAGTCAAAATTAGGGAGGTCAGGTGTAACTGGGATTGCTCGAGGTGTAACTGAGTAACAGAGGCATAACCGGGAGCATCAGAGGTGTACCTGGGAGGCAGTGGTGTACCTGAGGACAGAGGTACCTGGGAGTGTCAGAGGTGTACCTGGGAGTGTCTGAGGTGTTCCTGAGAGACAAGCCAGAGGTGTACCTGGGAGCAAGTGAGGCACACCTAGGAGCAAGCCAGATGTGGAGTGTCTGGGTGTACCTGGGAGGTCTGAGGCACCTAGGAGAGTCAGATGTGTACCCTGGGAGTGTCTGGGGTGCACCTGGGAGCGTCTGAGGTACCTGGGAGTCTCAGAGGAGACCCTCCTGGGAGCAGGGTAACCTGGGAGAAGTCTGGGGTGCACCTCGGAGTCTCAGAGGCACTTGGGAGTTTCAGAGGTGAACCCGGGAGGTCAGGACCTGTGAATGTCTGAGGTGTACCTGGAAGCCAGAGGAGTACCTGGGAGGTCAAGGTGTACCGGAGTGTCTTGGGGTGTACCTGGGAGGCCAGAGGTGTACCTGGGAGTGCTTGGGGGGTGTACCTGGGAGCACAATAGGGGTGTATCTGGGATTGTCTGGGGTGTACCTGGGAGTGCTGTGAGGTGGCCTGGGAGCAAGCCAGGGGTGTACCTGGGAGTGTCATGGGTGTACTGGATTGTCTGGAGGTACCTGGGAGGCCAGGGGTGTACCTGGGAGGCCAGAGGTGTACCTGGGAGTGTCAGAGGTGTACCTGGGAGGCCTGCCAGGAGCACCAGGAGTGGAGCACCCGGGAGTGTCAGAGGTGTGCCTGGAAGTGTCAGAGGTTTACACCTGGGAGGCTTGAGGTGCACCAGGAGTGTAAGAGGTACCTGGAAGTGTCAGGAGGTGGGCCTGGGAGGCTGGGCAAGGCACCTGGGAGACAGAGGCACCTGGGAGCAACAGAGGGTACCTGGAGTGTCAAAGGTGCACCAGGAGCGTCAGAGAGTACCTGGGAGGTCGGATGGCACCTGGAAGAGCCAGAGGAACCCGGAAGGCCAGAGGGCACTGTAGTGTCGGACATGTCCCTGAGAAACAGATGTAAAATGATAGGCAGAGGCACCAAGCAAGACAGATGAGCACCTGGGAGAGTCTGGGCACCTGGAGGTCTGAAGCACCGGAGCACAGAGAAGCACCTGGGAGCACAGGTCAAGTGTACCCAGAGCTCAGGTACCTGGGACGGCTGAGGTAAACGGGAATGCTTGAGCCACCTAGAAGTGAGAAGCGTATCATGGGAGTGTCGGAGGTACCTGGGAGTGTCTGAGGCACCAGAGAGTCAGAGGTACCTGGGAGCAGCTGGGGAGGTGTACCAGAGTGCAGAGGTACCTGGGAGTATCAGAGGCACCTGGGAGGCCAGAGGCAACAGGAGCACAGACAATGAGCACATGGCACCACAAAGGTGTACCTGGGAGACTGAGCGCACCAAAATATCTGAGGCACCTGGCAGGCAAGAGGACTGGCAGCCAGCCAAGTGGCCGGGAGGTCACAGATGAGCACCTGGGAAGCCAAGGTGTACCTGGGAGGCCTGGGAGCACCTGGGAGCAACAGAGGTACCTGGGAGGCCTGAGGCACCAGGAGAGGACCAAGTGTACCTGGGAGTGCAAAGGTGCACCTGGCAGAGTCAAGGCACCAATGTCACACGCACCTGGAGAGCCATGAAGACCCAGAGTGTAAGAGAGCACCTGGGAGCCACCAAAGGAGCACCTGGGAGTGTCAGAGGTGTACCTGGTAGTGTCAATGGTGTACCCAGAGTGCTCCAGAGGTAACTGGGAGCGTCATTGGTGTACCTGGGAGGTCAGAGGTGAACATGGAAGTGCTGTGAGGTGTGCCTGGGACTAACTGAGTGTACCTGGGGGTATCGGGTGTGTACCTGGGAGGCCAGAGGTGTGCCTGGAGTATGATGAGGTGTATCTGGAGTGTCAGGGGTGTACCAGGGAGGTCAGGTGTAACTGGGATTGTCGGAGGTGTAACAGCAATACGTAACCGAACGAAGTAATGTACTGA
>NW_024743760.1:0-15742 GCF_018991925.1 Homarus americanus
GATTCCTTTGTTCCTCATGGTAGTTGAGAATTAATTCCCTTCGACGCCCCCCCCCCCCGTATATGTTTTGACTGTAAACGCCTTAGTTAAGGACGTTCAGGTTACGGGCAAGTCGAAGGGAATGATTGAAACCCTTCTTTTGACGCATTCAATATTTATTCATATGGTCAAAACCTGCAGAGGAGAAGGCGTTCAAAATATTACAAGGTGATCCATCTGATACATAATTAGTTAGTCTCACACAATTTTATCTTAATTACAATTTATTAAACATACTGACATAACACAAAGCTCATAACTCTATTAATCTTAGCTTCTCTTCACTCTGCGTTGTCTTATTATTCCAGGTTAGGCAGAAACGAGTAGGCGTAATTATTCAACAATATTTCAGTACCGAGGGGTATGTCATCACTTAGGCTGTACTTACAAGTGCGGGTCATTGCAGATCAGTATGGTGTTCCAAGAGAAAACAGTATTGCGTAAATCGTCCCAGCACAAATTCTCGGACAGAAGGCTGGTCTTCACAGCATCACTAGAGAGGGCGATCTGTCTCATGGAGGGGAGGGCAAGCCACCGCCACCAGTCTAAGACAGTCCACTCAGCAGAACCAGGACTTGTCTGTAAACACTTCTACATCTGGCGAGGTCACAGGTCGAAAGATTTAATGGCATCACACGCCAGCACTGTAGCTGAAGCCAGCGGCGATAACATCCACCATTACAAGGATCACAAGTGGCTGCGTGAACGCGTAATTCTGGCACCAAAGAATGAAACAGTGGCTGAACTCAACAAGACTCTCCTCAGACAGCTTCCAGGCAGTGAGACCTCATTCAAATCTGTTGATACAGTAATCGACCAGGACCAAGCAGTCCAGCACCATGCAGAATTCCTTAATTCTTTGGAGCCAGCTGGAATGCCTCCTCACCACCTCACTCTCAAGACTGTACTCACCCCTGAAGATAATGTAATATATATATATATATATATATATATATATATATATCTTGATAAATCATATCAAAATGAAAATAACGATAATTCATTGTTCTTATTCATCTAAATCTGAAATATATATATATATATATATATATATATATATATATATATATATATATATATATATATATATATATCGTAAATCTGATAATGAATAATTGATATCTATTGTTCTTTATCTGCCATCTGAAGATGTCTTGAATAAAGAAGCCATGTGCTCCGTTGCCTTTCCCGTATATATATATATATATATATATATATATATATATATATATATATTTATTTATTTATATATATATATATATATATATATATATATATATATATATATATATACACACACACACACATACATCCTTGACCACCGTAGGGTCGAGACCTATTCAGGCGCTTGGCCAATGTTCAGCCCATTCCCCAAGTCTCTCTCCCCTACCCATCCTCACCACCGGGATTTCGATATAATCCAAAGTGACAATTTCGTTTCGGAAGGAAGTGGGATCAGTGTTGAACAGTGATGAACAGTGTTTAAGCCAGTGAATTCAGCACTAGACAGTACCAGTGAGAGCCGTGACCCACCAGTGGGATAAGCATCCCTGGGAACTGACCGCTGTCTTTTGACCAGGAGGTTCTAATCAGTCCAAGATGGGAACAACAGAGGGCTGGCCGGCTATGCACCTGATTACGAGATAACATAACACCACCCAGCAGGGTGAGGTACGGTGACACCACCCCACACCACCCGGTGTCCCCATGACCATGTGAGATCCTTCATATCAACACCCGAGGACGAATTACTGCACCGCGTGAACACCACACTCACCCAGTGTCTCCATGACCACGTGAGGTCCTTCATATCGACACCGGAAGACGAGTTACTGCACCACATGAACACCACACCACCTAGTGTCTCCATGACCACGTGAGGTCTTTCATGTCAACACCCGAGGACGAGTTACTACACCACGTGAACACCAAACCACCTGGTGTCTTCATGACCAGCCCAGGCCCGGGCCATGAACTGTAAACTATAATAATTTGCACGTTCAATCATTGTTCCTTCTCCTTTCAGTAATGAGTGATTTTGTTAAACGACCCACCCACCCCATGTCTTTGTATGTTATAAGTCATTTTTGTCCAATGTACAGTATATTTTCAGCCTTCGGGCTGCTGAACTTTTTCAATAAACCGTTAATTATTATTATTATTATTATTATTATTATATATATATATATATATATATATATATATATATATATATATATATATATATATATATATATATATATATATATATACATATATATATATATATATATTTATATATATATATATATAAATAAGAAAACTAACTACAAAACAGTGTTTTTGAGAAGAACACAAGCGTTTTCCGTGAAAAGAAGTAAAACAAGCTAATTTATTCTATTTTTCATCAAAACTGAGTGTTTTCCGTGAAAATAAGTAAATCTAACTAAAAAAAATGTGTTATTAAACAGAAAACAAGTGTTTTCCTGGAAAAGAAATAAAATGAACTAAAGACAGTGGTTTTGAGCAGAAAACAAGCGTTTTCCGTGAAAAGAAGTAAAACAGTGAAAATCATTATTTTTCAGGCAAAAAAATTGCGTTTTCTGTGAATAGAAATAATATACTAATTAAGAAGAAAATGATTTTGAGTAGAAAACAAGCGCTTTCCGTGAAAAGAATTAAAACTAACTAAAAAAACTGTTTTTGAGAACATAAGCGTTTTCCGTGAAAAGAAGTAAAACAGTCAAAAACACTATTTTTCAGCAAAAAATAGTGTTTTCAGTGAAAATAAGTAGATCTACATAAAAAAACAGTGCTTTTTTAATACAAAAACAAGGGTTTTCCGTGAAAATAAGTAAAACTAGTTAAAATAAACAATTTTCAGAAAAAAAATGTGTTTTCTGTAAAAAGACGTAAAACTCTCTAGAAAATACTGTTTTTCGTGAACAGAAAATAAAACTACATGAAATAATTAATTATTTTTGAGCAGAAAACCATGGTTTTCCGTAAAAAGGGGAAAATTATCTAAAAAAAAAAAGCGTTTTTGAGCAGAAAAGCGTTTTCCGTAAAATGAAGTAAAACTAACCAAATACTAACTGTTTTTGACCATAAAACAAGGGTTTCCGTGAAAAGAAGTAAAACTAACTAAAAACACTATTTTCCAGTAAAAACTGAATGTTTTACGTGAAAAGAAGTAAAACTGTCTAGAAAATACCGTTTTTCAGCAAAACACTTAGTGTTTTCCGTTAACAGAAAGAAAAACTAATTAAAAACTGTTTTTGAGTCGAAACCCAGCGTTTTCCGTGAAAAGAAGTAAATCTAACTAAAAACAGTGTTTTTGTGCAGAAAACACACGTTTCCATTGACAAAAGTGTATCCAAGAAAATAATAATGTTTTTGAGCAGAAAACAAGCGTTTTCCGTGAAAAGAAGTAAAACTAACTAAAAACGGTGTTTTTTTTAGCATAAAACAAGGGCTTTCGGGTGAAAATAAATAAAACTAACTAAAAAACAGTGTTTTTGAGCAGAACACAACCGTTTTCCGAGAAAAGAAGTAAAACTAAATAAAAAACAGTTTTTTTCATCAAAAAAACGTAGTGTTTTCCGTGAAAAGAAGAAAAAATATCTAAAATACACACTTTTTCAGCAAAAACTGAATGGTTTCCGTGAAAAGAAGTAAAGGTAATTAAAAATAATTTTTTTTTTGCACAGAAAACCCACAGCCGCTCAATGGGTGGCAACATTATATATGCCTTAGAATTGGGAGATGAGGTAAATTTGCCCAGATTACCTCTACCTCTCTCACAGTTTGTGCTGCGGCATGACATATTATATCGCTCAGTGAAAACACAACAAGAGTCAATCTCTCAAATTGTTATTCCTACATCTTACTCTCTTTCATGATGCACCCCAAGCTGGGCATCCAGGGCGAGATAGATGTCTAACAAAAATTAGACAAAACTATTATTGGAAATCTATGAGGATCGACATCCAGCATCACATTGCTAAATATTTATCTTGTGCAAAACACAAGGGAACAACAATGGATCCCGCTCCAATCTTAGAATACCCGATGCAGGAACGTCCATGGGATACAGTTGAGATCGATTTATTGCAACTACCAAAAAGCCATCAAGGCTCTAGTTACGTACTTGTCTGCGTTGACCATTTTTCAAGATATGTGGTACAAGTACCATTGCCGAACAAGTCCGCCGAATCAATGGCTCAGACACAAGTCACTCATCTAATCTGTCCTTTCTCTACATCTAGGGTGATACTCTCGGATAACGGGACAGAATTTAAGAATCAACTCTTGGCTGCTATATGTCAACATTATGACATTACACAAACTTTCACAACCGCCTACCATGCATCTTCAAATGGGTTGGTCGAGCGTGCGAATAAAAAATTCTTGAGATTCTCAGACATGTTGTGAATCCAATGCATAGCTCGTGGGAGGACTGGCTTCCACAGGTTGCAGCATCCATCAATGGAGATATAAATAGCTTTACAGGCAAATCGCCATACTACATAATTTACTGTAAAGATAAATGCTTACCGTATGATTTACTAACAGGAATTCCAAAACCTGTGTACAACATGAATGACTATGCCAAGAAACAAATCAATGTTTTCACGAGCCTATAAAATTAGAAATAGGAGACAAATTAATGATAAAAGCGCCGGAACGCATATCAAAACTCTCGCCTAAATTCAAAGGTCCGTACGTGATAAGAGCGAAAGAACATAGAAACAAATTCCAAGTAGTTGAGCCAACGTCAAATGTTACAGATATAGTACATGTTGATAGAATGAAAAAAGTCAGCAGAGACTTAGTAGGGATTCCTAATGTTTTCCAAGTACATCCTACTTCAACTACAACAGTTGCTCAACAAAATGTAACGATAGACAATACATATCGTCAAAAACTATTATCAGCAAACAAAGACCGTTAATCACTACTACTGCTGGTCTGGAGTGTGGTGTCAACAGCCGCCTCCCCAGCAGACGTCGTCAAACCCGGAGCCTTAGTTGCCCCACTAGGCAAAGTATTAGTAGTACAAGTCGTTGTCAATATCAAATACGAGTTCCATGACTTAAAGTGCATGCCAGTGCATCTGAGGTCGGTAGCTGTCCACATTGAAACAGCTATGCAAACTTTGCAAGATCTCGAACAACAATCTACAGTCTCTACAACAATCCGTCAGACCATCTCTCTTCAACACGACCGTATGAACAGTTTACTCAAACGAGGAAGGTATTTCGAGGGAAAGCTCCCTGTATCTCCTGAAGACACCGGGAAAATTTGCACTCTTAGCGGCGTCAAAAACGTGGTCTGTTTAATTTTTTAGGTTTAATAAGTAACAATAAAATGAGTGCAGTTTCAGACACGGTTAGGAAACAAAAAAGGGCCATTACACAGTTGTTGCCGGTTCATCAACTAATTGCCGCGTTACATATATCTGAAACTAATTATTATCTAACTCCTATCTTTCAGGAGCATGAAGTGGAATATTATTATCCCTTATTAGAAGCAACATTAACACACAGGGAAATACTAATACACATTCCACTAAAATCACAAAAAATTTAATGCATGGCATTTGGAACCATTTCCACTAAAAGCGAATGAGGGAATATTAATTCTGAACAAACAAACTGAACTAATAGTAGTATCAGAGGATTTTTCATTAGTTGTTGTGGCTAAGCATGAATTACCTCTGTTACAAACTAATGCCTCTACAGCTCTACAACAATGTGTACACTCCAATACCACATAGGTTAGTGTTTCACGCTCATTAGGGTGTGTCAATTTTGTCAACATGTTAAAAATCAAATTTGGTAGTCAAAATATTGTGCCTCTTTATGTCTAAACTTGAGATTAGCAAACAAAAATGAATTGAAATAACCCTCACCTACATCAATTATACCTTAAAGTTTCAAATATCAGTATTTCAACAAATTAATGAGACTTGATTAGAATTATTCACTTGATATTAACTAATCTCATGTAAGCATATGGATTATGGAGTATTTTATGGTTCTGTAGCTTGTGTACAATATGCATGTCAGAACATGAACATGAACAGGCTCTCCGTGTGGGACAGTATAATTCTTGTTTTGACTTGTACCAAGCGTGAGGATAAGGCGCCCGGCTCACTCTCCTTCTAGATATCATAGACGGTGGTTTGCTCTCATTACACTTGCACCTACTCTACCAGACGAATTCTACATTTTAATTATTGTAAGTAGGGCATATTGATTGTCGCAGTTACTTATATCATTGTATAAAACATTATGTTCTAAGAAATTATTATGTTATTTCTGTTACAGCATTTTTGATAAACAAATTGATATTTTTTGAAACAATTGAATTATGAAACATTGAAATATTTTTCTATTTGTCAGATAGTGTGAAGATGTCAAAATTGAAGACAAGAAGTCAGTTGTCAACCCACTTGAGCCTGCTAGTTGGTAAAGGGAAGGAGCTTCCTGTATCAGAACTTCCAACAGTGAGAGACATGCTAAGATTAGGGTTACTCCTTCGAGAAAAAAATGCAAAGGACAGAAGGAACTATACAGATAAAGAACTCATAAATGACATGATAGTCCTCTTCTGCATCAATGGACAAAAGCTAATGCACTATTCAAACCACCTGTGATTAATCAGTGTCGAACTATTGAGCTAAAACTAACGAAATTATGGCACAAAGCAGTTGAAACATCACTTGGTAAAGGAAACTTGGCCAGGAAAAATGAATTTCTGCACACACTTGATACTCTGTTTGACATTTTGACCTGCAAGTGCTCCATACAATTATGTTCTGAATCCAACTGTTCTCACTCAGGTAAGAGAGAAAATAATTCCCACATTGATTGTGGTTGTCCTCGTGAAAAGAAGATCCCTGTTTTAGAGCTTGAATTTATAAAGGCACAGAGGACAAAGGCAGAAGGCCAAGGAAGTATGCAAATGGGTTTAATAGATTATTCAGAAACAAAGAAGCAGATTGCTAATGCCAAGAAGAGAGAACAAATCCGAGAGAGGGAACAAAAGAAGAAATGAAGAGTGAAGAAGCCATCCAAAGAGAGGAAGAGCTGTGTCAAGATGTTTATCACTTCTTTGATAGTTCTTCTGATGAACAGGAAGCAACATCAGATGATAGTTCCAAAGAGCCATCTGAACCTTTACCAAAGAAAATGAAATACAACACAAGAAATATTTCAAACATTGCTTTAGCTAGTATTAGCCACCATGCTGGACTTCGTGAGGCTGCAGAAATTGCAACTGCCGCTTGGATAGATGCAGGCCTCATCAGCCGAGAGGATGTATCTTTGGTGATAGATCATAATAAAATTAGAAGAGCACAAGAAAAAATAATGAAGGAAATATCTGATCAGCATGAAAAAGAATTAAGCGAGGGAGGGCTCTCCTGTCTTTTGTTTGATGGAAGAATAGATGACACAAAAGTTTTGCTAGAAGTAGAGGGAGTGAACAGAAAGTTTCCAGGTCTCATCAAAGAAGAACACTACTCTGTCTGTTTTGAGCCTGGTGGTCGGTTTTTGTTCACTTTGCTCCCGAAACTGAAGTAGAAGGGAAGAAACATGCAGAGGTCATTGCTGATCATATTTTATGTTGGGTTCAGGAGAGAGGACTTGGCAGTTCACTGCAGACTGTTGGTGGAGATTCAACTGCAGTGAACACCGGATGGCAGGGGGGTGTAATGACGCATTTAGAGAAAAAACTAGGAAGAAGACTTGTTTGGATTGTATGTGATTTACATACAGGCGAGCTACCTCTTCGTCATCTCATCCAGGAACTTGATGGTCCTACAAAGAGCAACAACAAGTGGTCAGGTCCCCTTGGCATCATGCTGGATGAGGCAACACAACTAGAAATAAATACAACCTTTCCAAAGGTCGAAGTTGGCCCTCCCCTTCCGGCGTTGTCTGAAGGAGTCATCAAAGATCTCAGCACAGATCAATCCTATGCTTATCGTATTGCCCAAGCAATAAGATCAGGAGAAGTGCCTCAGTCATTGGCTCTCTTGGAGATTGGACCTGTCAGTCACAGCCGTTGGTTAACCACAGCTCTTCGTTTCTGCAGGATTTGGATTTCCAAACACGAATTGAAGGGCAAAGTGCTGAAGAATTTGAGGTTAATTGTTGAATTTATTATTGGAGTTTATCTTCCCCAGTGGTTTAGTGTGAAACTTAATCCTATGTGGGTGGATGGGCCCAATCACCCTTTGTTTCAATTGCAGCTAGTAAGAACACAGAGGAAGGTAGTGAGGGACATCGTGTTACCTGTGGCAAGAAGGTCCGCTTGGTATGCTCGATCAGAAGCAGTTTTGCAAGCAATGCTTTGCAGTCAATGTACCAATCTCCGAACCGAGGCTGTAGAAGTCATTCTAAAGATTAGAGGAACACTAATAGATGACGACCAGTTGGGAGACTGTTCGTTTCATTCAAGAAAAGTTCCCCCAATAAACGTCAATGCCACCAAATTGTCAGAATTGGTTGACTTGAGTTTGGAAGTCTTAGAGCCACCATTGACAACAAGTCTAACTAGCCAAGAATTGAGAAACCTTAAAGAGACTCCAATGCAGGTGCCGAAGTGGCCTTCCCACACTCAAAGTGTGGAGAGATGTGTGAAAATGGTCACAGAAGCAGCAGGCCATGTTTACAGCCACGAGAGGCGAGAAGGTTACATCAAAGCACAAATAGCAAACAGACTACTGATGACAAGAAACCAAAGCAAAGAGAGTATGAAGGCATTGGTTACTTTCAAATAGACTACGGATTATAAAATATAATAATTTGAAACTTGAAACAGTAACATGTGTGCAAACGCTGGTTATGTTATAAATTCACAAATATGTACATTTAAAAATCCATTTGATGTAGGTAGGACTTATTATAAAAAAAAATTTATGCCAGAATATTGTTTTGCATGCTTAAAGACTACAATAAATTGCTACCAAATTACTCGATTTTCAATTTAGCCAGTTCACCCCCTAAATTGACACTGTATATATATATATATATATATAATAATAACATATATATATATATATATATATATATATATATATATATATATATATATATATAAATCACTGTGGATGCATGATCTGGGTACATAGCGATGCTATAAGAAGAAAAAAGGGTTCCCCAAAACGCTTTCGTGTAATTCATCTTCAGGGTGGTACAGACTAGAAGCCTAAATCAAGGTATATATACCTGGTCTCACCCTCCTCTGTATATATACATGATTTGTATTACTCTCTCTGGTCTGTACTCACCAGATGTGAATTACAGCGCTTGGGGCTTTCGTGTTTTCTTCCTTTCGCTTGTGGTTATCAGCATATATATATATATTTACCTTAACCAGTGGGGGGGTCGCGGTCATGGCTCGAGGTGCATGATTGGGGTCGCTAGAAAAAAGGTTGGGAACCACTGTGCCATTACAATGCATAGTTTTGGTTTAACAAATTTATTGGCAGAGCTTGTAGTACAGTTTGCCTATTCTGAGTAATTCAATCAGGTCTTGACACTGAGGGTGGTATCACTTCTCACTGCCACGCAGGACAGAGGTTCATACACAAAGAAATACATCATATTCATTAACAACTATAAATGTATAGAGGTCAGATTCATATGGGTAATGTCACTGTTCACTGCCATGCAGGACAGAGGTTCGTACACAAAGAGATGCATCATATTCATTGACAGTACATATACATATATGTAAACACACACACACACATATACATACATATACGTATATACATACACATATACATGTACACGTACATATACATGCACACACGCACACATACATACATATACGTCGGTCAGATTCATGTGGGTAATGTCACTTTCCACTGCCATACAGGACAGAGGTTCGTACACAAAGAATGCATCATATTCATTGACACTATATATAGGTCAGATTCATGTGGGTAATGCCACTGTTCACTGCCATGCAGGACAGAGGTTCGTACACAAAGAAGGAAATACATCACATTCACCAGCAGCATATATAGGTCAGTGGATCACATACATTGGAGTCATATTCTAATTGAAGACTAATCAGTGTGGGCTAACAAATTTGGGATAAACAGCAAGAATGTCCTCAAGCACACCTGATTCAATGAAGTAATTACATAGTTCAAGATACAATAAGTCAGGTGGCCTGAAGTCTTTAACAGTGTCACATTCAATAATATAGTGTTCAAGTGTATGCTTTAAAGGTTTATCAAGGGAGGACTTTTTGTATGTGTGTGTGTATATATATATATATATATATATATATATATATATATATATATATATATATATATATATATATATATATATATATATATATATATATATATATATATATTTATATATATATATATATATATATATTTACCTTAACCAGTGGGGGGGTCGCGGTCATGGCTCGAGGTGCATGATTGGGGTCGCTAGAAAAAAGGTTGGGAACCACTGTGCCATTACAACGTACAGACGACCCGCGCCTTGCACACTGGTTGACCCCGCGGCCAACTATATGCTATGTGGCTCACGCGGTTTCCGCCTGGCTTTCCTGTCTTTCTTATAATAGTGTTTGTCTCTGATGAAAACAAATAAATTCCTGAAATAAGTGAGAGAACGTAAAACAAAAGAGCATTGGACATTTATAAACTCTCTTATACAATAGTTTATATTGCAAAATAAATAGTGTTTACGGATATTAATCTCATAAGAAAGACATGTTGTACTACTTATAGACCGCCACCATTGTATGATTTACCTCTGAGTCTTTTTATGTAAATTGTCCAAAAAGGTGAAGTTTTTCGACATGTTTGAAGATGTAAAAGAGAGAGTAGACTAATCTGACGGTGCCATTTCATTACCAACAATCCCACGACTAAGGTGAGAATTAATCGTCATGTCATGTAAGATATACTGACAGCTTTGTCGGCGGTTCTTGGTCAAGTTGCCTTGCTGTTTAACATTGTTTACCTGTTACTGTCTGCACACAGGTAACTACCCTCCCACGGCCTACGTACTCTGTATACCTACATTGTTTATATTCATGCTGCACCATATTATTATTAGCATTTTTAATTAATGTCGGTGATATAAATTAGGTTTGGTTATTCAGTGAACAGCAGGACGCTGTCCAACGAATTACCCAAAAGTATCCAAAAGTATATTAAATCAGGGTAAAATCTTAACGAATATATGTTTTACATCAATAAAACCTGATTAATAATGTTTTCATTGAAATGTCAAAATAATGAAATAATAAACAGCGAAAAATGCTAAATTCCAAAGAGTCACCTATCCAAAATGGAGATATAATTACCGATGTTTCTGTTACTTTGGGGTATTTAACACAGCCGTAGGATTTACTTTTCGTTAGGTTAGGTTAGGTTAGCGAAGTGCATCACGATGAATCTGAGTTATCTCCCTTGTTCACCAACTCTTTGGAATTCAACGTTCGCCAATACTGAAAGTTTTTCGCTGTTTATTATTTCATCTTACAAATTATTTTTACAAAATTACACTAAAAATATTATTAAACATGTTTTGTGTATGTATAACAGATATTCGTTAAGATTTTACCCTTATTTGCTATACTTTTGGGTACTTTTGGGTAATTCGTGGCTCCCGCAGGAGGTATTTACCGGAATGTTGAGATAGAGAGGTCAAGGTCAGCTGTCATGGGTGTAAGTATACGACTTTTTCTCCTCTTATAATAATGTGTGGTAAAAATTTTTCTTGACAATAATGGGGGGTAAATATGCACTTTCACCTCCCACTCTGTTAGAAAGTCAAAAATATATTTTTCTATTGTATTTGTGTGTGTTTAGACCGAATATGACCTTCATTTCCGTCGGAAATTGGCTGTTTTTTATCGTTTTTTTTTTTTTTCCGTGGGACGTTTTTAAAAAAAAAATAATGGCTAAGCGAATAAAAAATACACCAAAACACACTAGAAAAACAAAAACCAAACCTGACCTAACCTAACTGACTCGCACCATATGATGGAATCACCTATTTCTTACCTTATTGGGCTGGTTCTTGTTCGTCGTTGGATTCTCAGATTCTTACACAATGCCGCATACAGTGTGTTTTCTTGATATTTCAGTCTTTTTACTGGGTTGGAAACACAGCGATAAATACTATAGTTCTTCGTTTCATCCTGCAACTCCATATAATTTAAGTGACACCCATCACAGACTTCCATGGTCGGAAATGAATTTGAATTTCAAAATATGAGACCCAAAATATAAATCGATTTTGATTGGGCCAAAAATACCACGAATTAAACCACAAATCGTTTTAATTGGTTGCCCTCCAAAAAACGCTTTTGATTGGTCGCGTGACGTGTATGGGAACGCATGCGCGTGATGATTTATGAAGGAGACACGCAGTCTGAGAGGTGAGGTAGGCAATAATGGCGATTTAATGGAATAGACATTTTTGGTTGTAACCTCTGTTATAATTATACGTCTTATTAGAATATGATAATAGATTAGTGGTAGGAATGTGGAATGTGTAAATGCAAAAATACCTAATGGGGGCCTTTGGAACTGCATGATAGACTGGCAGTATTTACCATGTAGCTATGGCAAGATATAGGTCTAATGTGTTAGTGTGTATGTGAGTCTAGAATCAGTCAGTTTGTAGTGTTGACCAACCACGGCTCTTGAGTTGAGCAATGTGTTTTTCTGATGGTTTAGACAATTTTAAGACACTTTTCTTATATGACACTTCCCTCGAAAATGAACTAACCTACTTCGGGTATTATTTTAATTTCGGATCTCCAGGGAATCTTAGGAATTTAACCCTGACCCCTCGGTTAAGTTAGATATAGTTCCTGGGTTCTGTGGCTAGGTTGGGTTAGGTTAGGTTAGGTTGGATATATAAATACAGGAATGACAAAATTAAAGTTTATCTAACCTATGCGTGGAGCTCCGCCCCCTAGATCCCCCGGTTGATTTTTTTTTTTATTCCAGATTCCAGAGTGTACAGTACAGTACTACGCTTCCAGTGGATGCTGAAGCCCATTAGTGTAGCTGTCATGGAGGATGGAAGGAATTGGTTAAGATCAATAGCTATGGAACACACGAGTTGCTTAGTGTAATTAGTCGGGGAAAAGTTACATTACAATGGTAAGTTTAAGAGGCCATTCTTTGCTGTGTACATTATGTTACAGTACAGTTCTGACTTGTCTAGAGTAGTGAGGTAAATTTCTAGAATGATGCTCCATTGTAAAGGAGTTTTATTGGGATCTTCACCTATATACTGTACAGGGTAACTTTTATATTCTAGGACCCAAAATGATAACTCTATATTAGGACATGCAATAAACAGGAACCTAAAGAGTTTGATCATATCATTGTGAAGGACATAAATACATTTTTGTGATTACACTTTATTCCTACCGATTTTTAGGTTACTGTTTATTGCACTTCCTAAAATGTAAAAATAATTTAAGGTTCTCAAATAAAAATATGACCCTGTATTTGTTATTTCTGATGGATGTAAATTGATGCTCATAACTGTTTGAATCATGAATAACACTAGACAGTGGTAACACACATCAGCCACTGTACCGTAATGTGGCTTTAGAACTTATTAGTTAGTGAAGATTGTTTATGATATACTCCCTGATATCTCCCATGTAACTAGTTAAGAGATAAATGAATATTTTAGTAAAAAATGGCATGTAATACTGAATATGCTGGTGTGTGTGTGTGTGAACGGAAAGATGTTAAGATGGACACTTAGACACTGATTTTAACAGATATTCATCATCATCAATGTTTTATATCCATTTCCTATGCTTCCATGGGTTAGCCACAATTTTGTTGTCAGATCCCCATTCTGCATTTTAATTAGCACTTTTGTTATCAATTTCCACAGAGGCGGAGCCATGCCCCAAGTCAGTTGCTTAAACGGAAGAATGACTGTGGTTTCACAATTGGCCCAAAAGTGGCTGTTAGCCAGTCAGATTCTAAGAGGCAAAAGGTGGTAGAAAAGGCAGGGCCAGGGCTCCTGGTCTCTCCCTATCGGGCTCCTCTTGTACCAATTGTTAATACTCCGACAGGACAAACTTCTTCTCATGTAAGATCACATCCATAGAAGTGCACCACTTCTCCTCTTAATGTATTTTTACCCAAAGTTTATCGTCTCTAGCTTATTTTACTAATGTAGTTAAAAAAGTTGTAATATTAAAGGCATGGGAATCTCCTTTTAAATTTCTGAGCAGGATCACAGACTAATGATAAATTCATTGCTGTTTTATAAAGGTAGCTATTTATGCATTTGCCTTGTATAGTACTGTATGTCTGCAACTGTGTTTAGGAATTACTATATGCAACTTTAGCCTTTTCTTGTCATCTTTTGAACTTGTACTATTATCTTAGGTATCATTTCCTCTAACTCTTTGCTGTTTATGTAGCTGTTTCTTGAGCTTCCCCAGGCTAAAGATTAATTTTTTCTCATTTGTAACACTTATCATGTACAGTCACGGTCAAAAGTCCTGTCGCCTTTTCTGCTGCTCCATGAACCCTGAGATTCAGACTCATGAACCTGAAGCAGTAGACACTGATGCATTATGATGCATTATTCTGTCCATAAATGCTTGAGATTCACGAGTCTTAATCTTGGGGTTCATGGAGCAGCAAAATCGGCAACAGGACTTTTGTTCACGACTGTGCATAGTGGGATACTGTACAGGTATAGACAGTATTTTATGTTGTTGCTGTAACTGCTAATACAAAAATTTCCTTTTATCAGGAGGATTTGATTCGGAAAATTCTCGCCAAGCCATTTAAGATTCCCATCCCTAATTATGTAAGTCGAGGATCTCGATGCTTGGGGATCCGTCGTAATGGTGTGAGGCGATCATTGCATGACCCTGATGAACCTGGTGCCCTGGTGCTTTACTCCCCGGCTGTCTTGTCCGCTCAAGAGAAGCTCACGGCCAACCTGTACGTATATCGCACTACATACTACTGTACTATTTATTGGTTGTTTTTACTGCAAGATATTTAGGATTTATCACAGTTGTTATGAGGGTCTTGACTTCAGGAATGTGCACTCAAATTCTAATTAATAATGATGAGAAGTGTTAAGAGTGTAGCCTGAAGGAATCATATATGCCAAATTAGATGTACAGGCAAACCCCGTTATTCATAGCCTTGGTATTTGTAACCCCGTTTATCCGCAATCAATTTATTGTTACCCATTTCCACTATTCGCGATGGTTGCCCCATTTATTCGCAAATTCTTGCGAGCAAAAGTTTTGAACCGCACGCCTCAACTGTAGCGTAGGACAGCGTGTGTACATATTCCTCCGTCATACACCCCCGCTCGCCTCAGTCTCTCACATGCTGGCGTGTAGTTTTGTGTAATCTCGCAGTTGTGTTTTGTGTGATCTCGCAATGCCTAAGCGACCAGCTGCTAAAACTCCCAGCAATGTTACCAAGAGATCACGTGTGGCAGTTACGTTGGACATGAAATTGGATATCGTAAAAAGACATGAACACGGAGAAGGAACGTCAGTGATTGGGCGCGTGCACGGCTTGGCTCCCTCTACGGTGCATTCTATAGTTAAAAGCGCCGACAAGATCAAGGAGATGGCCAGGTCTGCAACACCACTGACGGCTACGAAGATGACGAGGTTCCGTGATGCTGAGATAGAGTATGGAGCGGATGTTGAG